>NC_057802.1:428958748-428984706 GCF_018294505.1 Triticum aestivum
AGGCGCGCCCTCCAACCTCGTGGGCCCCACGTTGCTCCACCGACGTACTTCTTCCTCCTATATATACCTACGTGCCCCCAAACTACCAGATACAGAGCCAAAAACCTAATTCCACCGCCGCAACCTTCTGTACCCGTGAGATCCCATCTTGGGGACTGTTCCGGAGCTCTGCCGGAGGGGGCATCGATCACGGAGGGCTTCTACATCAACACCATAGCCTCTCCGATGAAGTGTGAGTAGTTTACCTCAGACCTTCGGGTCCATAGTTATTAGCTAGATGGCTTCTTCTCTCTTTTTGGATCTCAATACAATGTTCTCCCCCTCTCTCGTGGAGATCTATTTGATGTAATCTTCTTTTGCGGTGTGTTTATTGAGACCGATGAATTGTGGGTTTATGATCAGGTTTATCTATGAACAATATTTGAATATTCTCTGAATTCTTTTATGTATGATTGGTTATCTTTGCAAGTCTCTTCGAATTATCAGTTTGGTTTGGCCTACTAGATTGATCTTTCTTGCAATGGGAGAAGTGCTTAGCTTTGGGTTCAATCTTGCGGTGTCCTTTCCCAGTGACAGTAGGGGCAGCAAGGCACGTATAGTATTGTTGCCATCGAGGATAACAAGATGGGGTTTATATCATATTGCATGAGTTTATCCCTCTACAGCATGTCATCTTGCTTAAAGCGTTACTCTGTTCTTATGAACTTAATACTCTAGATGCATGCTGGATAGCGGTCGATGTGTGGAGTAATAGTAGTAGATGCAGGCAGGAGTCGGTCTACTTGTCTCGGACGTGATGCCTATATACATGATCATACCTAGATATTCTCATAACTATGCTCAATTCTGTCAATTGCTCAACAGTAATTTGTTCACCCGCCGTAAATACTTATGCTCTTGAGAGAAGCCACTAGTGAAACCTATGGCCCCCGGGTCTATTTTCCATCATATTTAATCTCCCGACAACAAGCTATTTCTGACGCCGTTTTATTTTGTTTACTTTACTTTGCATCTTTATCATAAAAATACCAAAACTATTATCCTATCATATCTATCAGATCTCACTCTCGTAAGTGACCGTGTAGGGATTGACAACCCCTTATCGCGTTGGTTGCGAGGATTTATTTGTTTGTGTAGGTGCGAGGGACTCGTGTGTGGCCTCCTACTGGATTGATACCTTGGTTCTCAAAAACCGAGGGAAATACTTACGCTACTTTGCTGCATCACCCTTTCCTCTTCAAGGGAAAACCAACGCAGTGCTCAAGAGGTAGCAAGAAGGATTTCTGGCGCCGTTGCCGGGGAGTCTACGCAAAAGTCAACATACCAAGTACCCATCACAAACCCTTATCTCCCGCATTACATTATTTGCCATTTGCCTCTCGTTTTCCTCTCCCCCACTTCACCCTTGCCATTTTATTCGCCCTCTCTTTTCCGTTCGCCTCTTTTTCGCTTGCCTTTTGTTTGCTCGTGTGTTGGATTGCTTGCTTGTCACGATGGTCAAGATAATACTAAATTGTGTGACTTCACCAACAATAAACAATGATTTCCTTAGCACTCCGATTTCTCCTCTTACCGATACTGAATCTTGTGAAATCAATGCTGCTTTGTTGAATCTTGTCATGAAAGATCAATTCGCCGGCCTTCCTAGTGAAGATGCCACTACCCATCTAAATAGCTTCGTTGATTTGTGTGATATGCAAAAGAAAAAAGATGTGGACAATGATATTGTTAAATTGAAGCTATTTCCTTTTTCGCTTAGAGATCGTGCTAAAGCTTGGTTTTCGTCTTTGCCTAAAAATAGTATTGATTCTTGGAATAAGTGCGAAGATGCTTTTATCTCTAAATATTTTCCTCCCGCTAAGATCATCTCTATTAGAAACGATATTATGAATTTTAAGCAACTTGACCACGAACATGTTGCACAAGCTTGGGAGAGGATGAAATTAATGATACGTAATTGCCCTACACATGGTTTGAATTTGTGGATGATTATACAAAAAATTTATGCCGGATTGAATTTTGCTTCTAGAAATCTTTTAGATTCGGCCATGGGAGGCACTTTTATAGAAATCACTTTAGGAGAAGCTACTAAACTCCTAGATAATATTATGGTTAATTATTCTCAATGGCACACTGAAAGATCTACTAGTAAAAAGGTGCATGCGATAGAAGAAATTAATGTTTTGAGTGGAAAGATGGATGAACTTATGAAATTATTTGCTACTAAGAGTGTTTCTTCTGATCCTAATGATATGCCTTTGTCTACTTTGATTGAGAATAATAATGAATCTATGGATGTGAATTTATTTGGTAGGAATAATTTTGTGAATCTATGGGTGGCGTATAATTGCTGTCCTCCGAGTCTTCGTTTCCGACAGGCTCATCAGGGTTACCCTGCCCCCCTCCCTATCATCTTGTTTGGATGTTGGTCCGAGGGGGGCGTCTTGGTCTTCAGGATTCTCCGGAGTGTTATCATCTCCATTGCCGGTATTGTTTCCTTTGTTGCGGCATGATTTTGGACAGTGCCGCTGATATCGCCGCTTCGGTGGTTTATCAGTGTTATTGTCCTTGATTGGATCTTTACTGCCTTCATCACCATCCTCTTTTGGCATTTCCACCATGAATACGTCGTATGTGGAGGTGGCCTCCCAGCGTCCGGTGTGCGGTGGGTTTTGGCTTTGTTCGTTTCCGGCATCGATGTCCATGCCGTAGATGTCTTCGGAGTTACGATCAAGCATGTCGGTTATGTCCTCGACAGTGGCTATGAAGTGGGTGGTGGGTGGGATGTAAAATTCCCCGCTCTCAGCCCCCAGTCCGGGCTGGGCGTAGTTTGGATGTTACCCCTCTGTAATGACGAGGGATCGCATTAAGTCCAGTGCCTCGCTTAAAGGCGAGGTTTGTCCAGGGAGAAGAGGGTTCGTGGAGTACGGCAGGAAGGAAGCTCCTGGGCCGAACTCACGCGGTGCTGACTCCGAAGGTTCGGAGCCAGTGTTCGGAGAAGAGTGCGGCTTCATGATGATGACCGGTGTCACAACTTCCCCCGGCTCCTCCGTGCTAGGCTCTATAGCCGCAGAGAGTCCGGCGGGCTCGGGAATCCCATTTTCGGACCCGGTGATGCACTCCGGATCTAAGGCCAGAGCGAAGGTTGGGGTCACGAACCCTTGGAAGATCAAGTCTCCTCGGATATCAGCGACATAATCCAGATTTCCAAAGCTAATCTGGTGACTTGGGGCGTAGCTGTCGATCTGCTCTAGACGGCCAAGCGAGTTGGCCCGCAGTGCGAAGCCGCCGAACACAAAGATCTGGCCGGGGAGGAAGACCTCCCTCAGGGCAGCATTGTTGTAGATGACAGATGGAGCCATCAAACCTTCTGACGATGACACAGCGGAACTCTCAATGAAAGCAGCAATGTCGATGTCAAAACCGGTGGATCTCGGGTAGGGGGTCCTGGACTGTGCGTCTGAGGATCGAAGGTAACAGGAGACAGGGACACGATGTTTACCCAGGTTCAGGCCCTCTTGATGGAGGTAATACCCTACTTCCTGCTTGATTATCTTGGATGATTATGGGGTTACAAGAGTTGATCTACCTCGAGATCGTAATGAGTAAACCCTAGAAGTCTAGCCTGTATGATTATGATTCTGATGTTGTGTCTACGGACTAAACCCTCTCGTTTATATAGACACCGGAGGGACCTAGGGTTATACAGAGTCGGTTTACAGAGGAAGGAATCTTCGTATCCGAATGCTAAGCTTGCCTTCCACGCAAAGGAGAGTCCCATCCGGACACGGGAGGAAGTCTTCTGTCTTGTATCTTCATGGCCCATTAGTCCGGCCCACGTCACATAGCCCGGACGCCCGAGGACCCCTTAATCCAGGACTCCCTCAACCACCACTATGGCAAGCCTTATATAGTGGGGAGTATCATATACTATAGTATCATGCATATGATACTAGTGTATGATACTACGTACGTACCTTCATAGTGCATATATAGTATCATAGAGTAGTATATCTCATAGATGACCGTATTTGTGGCCATGCATGACACAAAGTAGTATAACATTTATTATATATGTTACGGTATCTACCTATGTTACTGCTTCTTTGCCACATCATCATATTTGCTATTCCTGAGTGCATGATACCGGCTATATATGATACTGCTACTATGGCCACCCTAAGGTTGGTCGTAATATGGGAGTATCAAGCGGTATCATGCATGCCAACTAGACTTTTTGGTTGATGTGGCACACAGTTAAATGAGGAAAGAGTGGGTGTGGTATCATATCATGATACCGTATCAAATTAAATGTTGTACTACTTTGTGTCATGCATGGCAATTAATAAGGCAACCTAAGATACTAACTTATGATACTATGCGTGCATTACGGACGTATTATCGATCATATACTAGTATCATGCATATATATGATGCTAGCTAGCCTATGATATACTAGCTACCTCACTAAGAGCATGGTTAATAATACAGCCAACGGTCGGCTATAAGAAGTTGCCATGTCATATACAGCCAACCTCTTAGCCGGCATGTACAATAATAATTTTTAAATATGTACTAGTTTATCAATAGTTGGCCCACCTTACATCCTCACAAAGTGTCTTGCGTCTCGTGTTGCAGCTGGCTACTAACCAAGAGCCCGCTTCTCTTCTCTCTCCTCTTCTCTTTCCTCCAACTAAGCACATATATATTATTCTATTCCTTATAGCCTGCTTATGTCACTTTATTGTACTTGCTCTAAGAGTACAATAAGGATGACTAGGTGGGCTGTAAGCCTTTAAATATTATATTTTTGATGAGTTGGAGGAGAGAGAGGATGAGAGAGAAGGGAAGCGGGCTACTAATTAACAGCGGGCAACTGCACGGGCTCCTAGACAAGTTGTGAGAGAGTGAGGTGGGCCATGTATGAAAAAATTAGTAGATATTTATATGCTACTATTGTATTTGTCAGCTGTAAGCTTGCCTATAGATAATGTGGCAAGATCATATAGCCAGCAGTTGGCTATACTATTAACCATGCTCTAATGCATAGTATCATAGAGTAGTATCATGTAGTATTTTATTTATTGTCATGCATGACACATAGTAGCATAGCATTTATTATGATACGGTTTCATGATATGATACTTAACCCTCTCTTTCTTCATTTAATTCTATGATGGCTCATCTAAATTGCCTAGTTGGCATGCATGATACTAGCTATGATACCCCCTTACTATCAGCCTAGCAAAGAAGGTGTACAGATCATTTTGTGCGTCGCTTTGTGAGTTTTCATCCGTTTGTTTGAGAAGCGGGGAGATGTTTCAAACATTTCGGCCGCGAGGTGCGGACACTGGCGTAGGCCTAGTTGGTATTTTAATTACAGGAAATTCAGATGGAGTCCGGACATCATCAAAATCAATGTGTGCCCGTGGCGTGCTCTCACGACCCCGTGGAAAAAAATTGGTAAAGTTTGGCACAAGTTTTGATGACCACTCCTTCCAAACCGGAGCATCTCACATGAAGGATCATGGTTTCCAAAAGGAGACGTGTCAATTTAAACTCCTGTGGCCGGTGACTTCGTCGTTTGGCCTCATAAAAATTTCCATGGTACACAATCACCATTATACCACAGGTTTGATTTTCTGGTGCATTTCAGGTATCGTTAGCTATATTTTAGACATTTTTTGAGATTAACGTGCATTTTGTGCATAAAATAAAATTACAACTGGAACAGCATGTGCTGTCGAAAGGGATGAGGATCGCCGTTCGATCTGGGAGCATCCAGTGGTGTAGACGTACGATCCGTGGGGTTTGGGTTCTGGCCAATCAGAAAGCACAACTCAGGTCGTGGGCGGGGTTTGGTCGGCACATGGCTTTCATCAACGAACCGTGTGCTATTCGGAAACCAGATAGCATATTTTTGTTCACACATACTGTAGTGAGATCAATTGAGTGTGCTACCTCTATGATATAATAATAATAACAACAAAAAACAGTTCATATTCATTGCCTGAGCTGGCAGCATATCAAGGTCAACATATTAACGGTTCTTACATCAACAGAAAATTGGGCATAACTCACAAATTCAGTACACGCGACAGTTCTAAATTGAACAAATTAAGTTGCAGGGTAGGCATAAAGACTAGTCTTGCGGCTTAATTTCCATGTACATGGGGGAACTGGGATCATTACGTTGACCGTGAATGAACTTGGGTTTTTTGATGATTTTATGCTTCTCTGTTACACCGGTGCGTGATCCCTTGGCTGGAAACTCATCAAATTCATCGTACTCGTCCTCATCGGCAACATCGTCGACACCCAGTACCCTTCTCTTCCCCTGCATCACTACATGGCAGTTCTTATGCAAGGGGTCTTCCACAAAGAAAATCTGGGTAGCATCACTGGCAAGAATGAATGGGTCCGCGTGATATGCCATCGTTGTCCTGTTAACACAGGTCTTCCTGTACTCATCAATCCTTACATGACCAAGAGGGATCCATGTGCACATGAATAATGCCACCTTAACTTTCACATAGTCAAGCTCCCAATCTCTTTGATGGTTCCATAGTATACCCTTTTATCAACTTCATGTATAGTCATGCATTCTATTCGAACAGAGCTGTTCTGATATGAGGTCTTCTTATCACGTTCCTCAGTGTAGAACGTGCATCCATTTATGTCATATGCTTGGTACATCAACACCGTAGGTGATGGCTTTTGTGCCAACCATGCAGCAATGTCATCGATGGATCCTTGTGTCAAACGATTCTTCAGCCATTCGGTGTAGTTCTTAGTGTGCTCCTTCATCTCCACATCTGATGAAGGCACCATTGGTAAGAAGCTTTGGCGTATCTCCACCAAGTGTTCTTCGGCATAAGCGCTGAGAACTGGGCTGTTAAGTAGTACTGTCAAATGGGCTTTCTCTGCCAATTCTCCGGGTGAAGCCATTTGCATGCCAGCAAGGACCGGCTTACCTTTCAGCCTTCCCTCATGGCGAGAGAGGGGAAAACCTATAGGTCTTTGTTTCATGTATTCGGTGCAAAACTCAACCACCTCCTCCGTGGTATAACCTTGTAGGATGCTTGCCTCTGGATGGTTTCGGTTCCGACAAAACCTCTTCAGTATTCCCATGAACCGCTCGAAGCGATACATGTTGCGAAGAAACACATGACCACAATACTTTATCTCATCGACAAGGTGCACAGTGAGATGGACCATGACATCAAAGAATGACGGTGGGAAAAAACATCTCTAGGTTGGACAATATTCTTGCAATATCATCTTGCATATGATCCAACTCTTCAGGATCTACAACTTTCTGCCATAGTTGGTTGAAGAAATCACAGAGGTCAATGAGTGTGTTTCTTATATCTTTGTCCATCAGATTCCTGATGGCCAACGGGAGGATTTGTGTCAACATTATGTGGCAACCATGTGACTTCATGTGTCCCAACTTCATTTTACCTGAGCTCACATCCACGAGACTTCTGATGTTTGCGAAGTAGGAAGAGGGGTCTTAACTGACAACAAATAGGTGAAGAACTGTGTTGCTTCTTTTGTACTGAAATTGTAACTCTGGTGAGCTTTGATAAATTTGTCATCATCTTCTGCTTCACTCTTGCGTTTTGATTGATCAGCAAGCATATCGAGCCGTGAACCGTCACCATCCTTTGTTTTACCTTTAATCTTGAGAAGAGTACCAAGGATGCTTTCACATACATTCTTATCTACGTGCATGACATCGATGCAGTGACGTACACGTAGAATCTCCCAGTAAGGTAATTTCCAGAACACCGATTTCTTCTTAAAAACATGACCCTTGGATGTTTGTTTCACCGTCAAAGGGAGGTTCTTGACAAGCACGACATTAATTTTTTTAGCCATGTTGTGGACCACCTCCCCTTCATAGGGTCTTGGGCCCACACCTACCTCTGCCGTACCATCAAATTCAGCTTTCATCTTTCGGTATGGGTGAGTTTTCCGTAAGAACCTACGATGATGCAAATACACGGTTTTGTGCGAGTTGGGAAGTCTTCTGCTAGCTGTCCTATCCATGCATGTGACACACCCTACATCTCCCTTTGTTTTCTGCCCCCCCACCCCCCGTGTTGCCTAATGCCGACATATCTTGAATGGTGTGCACCAGCATCGCATGTAGATCGAAAATCTCCTTTTTGTAAGCATCATAACATTTTACAGCAGGCACATCTATCCACACTGTCAGCAGTTCTTCTACCAGTAGCTGAAATTAAATGTCGATGTCATTTCCAGATTGCTTCGAGCCTTGGATAATCATTGGCATCATAATGTCTTCATACACAACCAAGGATCTAGGATATATGTGCACAGAAGCACCGGCCATCTGCTGTGATCGGTGCTCATATCGCCAAAAGGATTCATCCCGTCAGTACACTCCCCGAGCCTTATACTTCTAGGATCCTTGGCAAAGTCTTCAAACTTGTTGTCGATTAATTCCCACTGAGCCCCATCTTTCGGGTGCCTCATAAACTTATCCGCAATTCACTCATCATGATGCCACCACAACCTCTTTGCCTCTCTAGGGTTTGCAAAAAAATGCCTCAACCTTGGAATTAAAGGCAAGTACCAAACAACCTTGAACGGGATTCCTGTCTTGATCGCGTCATCCAATTTGTACTTGTCATTTGCTCTCCTGCTTGTATCGTGCATGCTTGCATGTGGGACATGCACGCAAATCTTTGTACTCACCATGGTACAATATACAATCATTCACACAAAGCGTGTATCTTCTCTACTTCAAGTTCCAATGGGCAAACAATTTTCTTCGCTTCATTCGTGCTTCTGGGGAGCACATTATCTTCGGGAAGGATTTCTTGGAAAAGAACTAACATCAAGCCCTTGTTTGATAGACCATTTGCTGCTTTAAATCTGAGAAGCGCCAGGGTGGCACTCAACTTGGAATATTTCTTTTTGCAACCTGGATACAATTCTTTCTTGGAGTCCACATCAATGGTTGGCAGATCCTTGTACCCAATCATATCCTTTTTTGGGCCCTTGAAATCTGCAATCATAGTAGCAAAATCTGGCATATCAAGATCGTCGTCATCTGCGTCGACGTATTGGTTTTCCAGTGGGCATTTCAGCTTTCCGGTGTTCCATTGGTAGCTTGACGCCTCTGCCCCGATGTTAGATTCAACATCCATGTGACACTGATCGGGGTTTGGCATCTCCCAGCCCTGGGTATCTTCATCCATGACCTCCTCTTCACCGTGTCTGCTCCAACGTGTATATCCATCCATGAATCCCCTAGAGACTAAGTGCAACTGGACATCTGCAACTTCATGTGACTCTATATTGGCACAATCAATACATGGACATAGGATGTAATCCGCATCACCAATTCTCCTCTTTGTACTTTCAGCCAAGTTCATGAACTCTGTCACGCCACTGATAAAATCTGCGGTTTTCCGATTCTTCATCCATCGAGATCGTTCCATCTGCACCACACGAATGGTAATTAAAAACAAAACAACAATATTAATACACAGATTAACTGTTGCCCAAAGATGCGTGCGTAAATCACAAGGTTTTATTTTCATAATTACTGAGGGCGCTCCATATTGTTATCCAGACGTGCAGTGGCAAAAATTAACGGCCAGTCAATTTACACGTAGAGTACTAGTACAACACTACCCTTAGGAATTGAATACCTTAATTAAGCCACTCGCAAAAAGAATACCTTAATTAATTAGCCACGCGGCGATCTCCACCCAGCAGACAGAGAAGCGTGATGCGGTGGCACGCCGAGATAGCAGGGTCGAGGAGCAAAGCTTAGTGCGGCTGCCGCCTGAAGTTCGACCTCCACTACCCCGCCATCAACCACGATGGATGTGCTCGAATCACGCTGCCGCCGACCTCGATGGTTGAGCTCCACCTATCTCCCGCCATAGACCGAGGATTGACCTCCTATGACGCCGCCACCGCCCACCGACCGAGGATTGACCTCTTCTTCGGTAGTCGCTGCCTAGGCCGCTGCCGCCATCTCTATATGCAGAGCGGCTGTTTTTTTACGGATATCCGCAGAGCTGCTGTTTACACGGTATCATTGTAACTCAATTATATGGATAGGGTAGTACATCACATACGGTTATGTAACGGCAACCGTGTCTAACCTACGTTGTCTTCTCACACAGTGTGCCGTATACAACATATTGTGCCATAAGTAGTTCCCGGCCATTAGCTTATCCCCACAGTTTCCCCATTTCCCCCAAATCCCTACATAGCCTCCAAATTCCCTTGCGTGGCGCTGACATTGGGGGAATGCAGACGAGTGGTGCTGATGGTTTCGGTGTAGCTGCTCCTGCTCGTATCACCGCCACAACGGCGGTCGCCGCCGAGCACTTGCCTAAGGTCATCAGAAGGCAGGTTTACTATGGATCCGAATCGTCCTGTCATGTTCCAACCTATCCTGATCTTTTTTAGCATGTCCAAAGTATAGCTCCTTGCTGAATCCGTCCTGAATGACCCCCCCCCCCAGGAAAGCGATCTGCCGCTGGATCCGGAGCATGACTCCAGACTCCCGCAACACAAGTTCGACACCGAGTTTTGCGCCACGAGAAGTACCAAAAGCTGAGTTGTGTGCACGGGCACACTTCCGCTCGACGTGTATGCATGGAGGGATTCAACATTGGCAGGCGGTTTCTCAGTTGCCCCTTAGAGGTTAGTGCTAAGTTCATCATTTTACTTCAGTTAATGCCACCGCTCATCCTGAATACTATTTGACATTGGCAGGGATATGAGGCTTGTGCCTTTGTTAATTGGCTGGATGAAGAATGGCATGGCAGGGCTCGGAGTATTATCACCAAGCTCGCAGAAGATAACCTAAAGGTGAAGAAGAAACTGGCTGATCTGGAATGTACAATTAGTATGATGAAGCAAGAAAGAATCAATCACAGGCAACAGATGAAAGCAAGAGACAAGAAGGAACTAGCATGTGTAGTTGTGGTTGTCGCATTAGCCATGTTCTATGCATTGTTTGCAATGATGATTAGGGGTTTTGTTTGACAATATAGCTAAAGCACATCTAGATGTGCTCTAAGTATGCACATCTAGGTCCTATGCCATTTATGTTACGCGAAGATTCATGCAGATATTTTCCTTTGTTTTTTTCTTTTCCTTTGTAGTTTTATTATTACTGGCTTTATCAATAAGAAGAGCTCAATGTATTGCTTGCCAACTGTCCTACTCCGTTCGTACCGGTATTGTTGCATAATCCCAAAACTCGTTCCTTCTTTTTGTCCTGAAAAAATAAACATGCCAATAGGAGTCCTGCGCAACCCCAGGAATTTGGAGCGACTGGGTACAAATAATTGCGGTTGATTATATCAGCGGTTAGATAATACGTCAACCCCCGCTTCAATTGCATTTCCTCTTCTTTGCGTACCCCGCTTAAGTGTCCACCATCTTCATCGTCCCCGGAAGGCCGCGCTACACACTGACACACACTCTGCAGCCATGTCGAGCGATAGCTTGGACGACAGTTCGGCCAGCAGTCTGGCGCCCGATGATAGGTCAACATCTAAAATCATCCCGCTCGCCTTCCAAGAGTCCGGCGTCGAGCCCAGACCTTGATTATATCTGGATCATGGAAGGGACGCCGCCTCCGGAGTCGTCAGACGATAACCAGACGAACGAGGAGCCGTCGGAGGGCAGAAAAGAGGACGACGATGATGATGAGGAGGAATGGTCGAACAAGGAGGAGGACGACGACGACAGCAACGCCGATGACGACGGCGGTAGCGATGAAAAGCCAACCGTCAGCAGCAAGAAGCGTCCTCGCCAAGACGATGTCGCGGGGCCATCCAACAACAACAACAAGAAGAAGAAGGACTAAATTAAGCAGACTGTATATATCTCTTTTTCCATTCTCTCATATTAATTTGTTATCCCTGTTTATCCTGTCAATCTCATCGCAGACGGTTAGTAATACATATTCAACAAAGATCTTCTACATTATCGCCCACATGTTGGTTTGTTGAACTGTGTGCCCTAACGAGCACACAATCACAAAAAGACCGTATGGGTTGTATATAATGATCGCACGCAATTCTGATTACCGACCTGTTTGTCGGGTATCACACACATCTTGTTACGCTGAATCGTTTGTGTTCACCTCGATCATCGCAAACAGTTCATCGGAGTGAACTGTATGTCGTACATCGCACACACATTGATATGGCTGCCCGTTTCTGTTGTTTTATCTAATCGCAAATATTTTGTATGGATCAACCGTATGCCTAGCATCGCACACGCAACTAAAATCTGAACCGTGTTTGATGTGCCCGCCATCGCAAACGGTTTGCACCTTTTTTGACGGTTATTTTACACCACCGTTTGCGATTATTGCATTGCACATAGTTTCGTTGAAGGGTCTCTGATCGTAGTGTCGCGTTAGCAACATCCTACAGTAGTGTTACACGCATGATCCAAATAACTTCACCCCAAGAGAAGAAGTGGACAATCAATACAATCACTCCGCTTTCTTCATTCTTCAAGATGCGGTCCCTCCCAAAGATCTCTCGCATTTTCGACCTTTCACTCATGCAAAGGATTGTTGGGACCACATTGTGTCTATGTACAAAGGAAGCTCAAGCATTCAACAGTCTAACTTTGAAGTGGTCCTTGATGAGGCCGATGAATTTGTGATGCTTGAAGATGAGGATCCACGTGATCTCTGCCGGAGGGTGAAAGCTCTTGCGGTTGCTCTCCAAGACCATGGAACTAAGGATATAGATGGCACTTGGATCAAGCGCAAGTTCCTCAAGGCCATCATGCCATTCAACAAGGCCATGTCTTCCGTGATTCATCAAAGGCCGGACTTCCACACCTTAACCTCAAGTGAAGTGTTGGATGAGTTCATTGCCATGAACATCATGAACAAGACTGCCGACAATGCTCTTGCTCATGTCCGGTCAAAGAAGAGCACTCCCTCCCTTGCTTTGAAGGCCAAGGCCATTCTAGAAGAAGAATAGGAAGAAGAAGAGGAGTGTGGTCCCCAGGACACCAAATATGCTTACCATGAGCACATGGCTCTTGCGTCAAGGAAATTTTGGAGCAACAAGAGGAACTCAAGGCCCAACGTCACCAAGAACAACTCAAGTGGGTCAAAGAACAAGCAATGTGTAAGAACTTGCTACAATTGTGGCAATGTGAGTCACTTTGTGGTGGATTGCCCCTACGAGAAGAGGGAAGACAATGGTGGCAAACTCATTCGCAAAGATAAAGCCAAGTCCTTCCCTGGCAAGAACAACTTCACCAAGAAGACTCCTCCAAAGGGCTTGGTGGCTCATGAAGAGTACCCCTCCAATGATGAGGAGGAAGATACAAGTGGAGAAGGAATGGCAACGACAACCATTGCCATTGCTACATCTTCTCCCTCCAAGGTGTCTCTCTTCGGTGCCCCCAACAAAAACACCATTGCCAAGTGTCTCATGGCCAAAGGTATCAAGAAGGTAACTCCCAACATCAAAACCACCATCATTACTACTCCTTCATTGTTAGATTGTGTTGATGATAGTGAGGTGGAGAAAGTTGATGGAATGTATTCACCAAGTTTGTGAGAAAGCTCAAGGGTGAGTCCAAAAAGCACTTTGTTGCTCTCTTGGAACAACTTGGTGAGGCCAATGATAGCATTGAGTCGCATGAGGATACCATCTCCAAGTTGGAGGGGCATAGAAGTGACTATGCCGATGAGATAGTGGATCTTTCCATTGCTCTTGAGGAAGAGCGAAGTATTCGTTTGGCTCTTGAGGACTCAAAGAAGCCCAATGTTGCTTTGAAGGGCAAGGCCATTCCAGAAGAAGAAGAAGAAGAAGAAGAAGAAGAAGAGGAAGAAGAGGAGGGTTGCCCTGAAGACACCAAATATGCTTACCATGAGCACATGGCTCTTACGTCAAGGCAATTTTGTGGCAACAAGAGAAACACCAAGACCAATTTCTCCAAGAACAACTCAAGTGGCTCCAAGGGCAAGCAACGTGTGAGAACTTGCTACAATTGTGGCAACGTGAGTCACTTTGTGGTGGATTGCCCCTAGGAGAAGAGGGAAGATAATGGTGGCAAGCTTATCCTCAAAGACAAGGCCAAGTCCTTCCCAACAAGAACAATTTCACCAAGACGGTGCCACAAAAGGGGTTGGTGGTGCAATAAGAGTACATCTCCGATGAAGAAGATGATGATAAAGTGGTGAAAGAATGGTGATGACCTCCGTGGCCATTGCCACCTCTTCCCAACTAGGTGTCACTCTTCGACGCCCCCAACGAGAACCTCATCCCCAAGTGCCTCATGGCTAAAGGCATCAACAACGTAACCTCCAAGACCAAAACCTCCATCACAAGTAATCCTTCTTTGTTGGATTGTGTGGGTGAACATACGGAGTTAAAGGTGGATGAGAATGAGTTTGACAAGTTCTTGGGAAAGCTCAAAGGTGAGACCAAGAAGCACTTTGTAGCTCTCTTGGAACAACTAGGTGAGGCCAATGATATCATTCAGTCTCATGAGGATACCATCACTAAGATGGAAGGGCATAGCTGTGACTATGCCGATGAGATTATGGATCTTTCCATCGCTCTAGAGGAAGAGCGAGATCTTTGTTTGACTCTTCAGGAGTCACACAATGTTGATCATGCTAAATTACAAAAAGATCTTGATCATGCTAAACTACAAAAAAGATCTTGATCATGCTATTGTTCTTACTCGTGTGCTTCAATCCAAGAAAGCCACACTTGGGGTTGACCATGATAGACTCAAGGAAGAATTTGATACACTTGACAAGGCTCACAAGGTCTTGAAGGGTGTTCATGCTTCTCTCAAGGAGTCTCATGATCAACTCCAAGTAAAGCTAAGAAAGGAGATTTCCACTTGTCCTCCTTTCGTTCTAATTGATAATGCCCATGCTACTAACCCTTGTTGCGAGCATGTGCATCCCGTGGAGGAAAATGCTAAGTTGAAGGAGCAACTTGAGAAGGGCCTTGTGACTTGCATACAAGGCGAGAAGAACCTTAATGACCTTTCGAGCAATCAAAAGGAAGTTGTAGGAAAGGAAGGACTTGGGTTTGTAGCCAAGTCAAAGAAGAAGAAGAAGAACAAGACCAAGCAATCTCTCCCGCTCAAGGACACCTTTGTCAACGCGGGTGAGGGTGCTCATGAGAAGAAGAAGAACAAGGAAGTGGGTGGTAATGCCAAGAAGGGCAAAACCGCTCCTAGCAACAAAGCCGGCGACTTTAACCCCTCTTATGTTTTGTTTCGTGCTAGTGATGGGCTCTTCTTATGAGTACATTGAATGGTCTATTTGGGTTCCTAAGACCCTTGTTACTAACATCAAAGGACCCATTCAAAACTGGGTTCCTAAATCCAACCATTGATCTCTTGTAGGAGTTTGCTTCCGGTGGGGTGTCATGGTTGCTCGATAGTGGAGCAATGATAACCCACAAGTATAGGGGATCGCAACAGTTTTCGAGGGTAGAATATTCAACCAAAATTTATTGATTCAGCACAAGGGGAGCCAAAGAATATTCTCAAGTATTAGCAGATGAGATGTCAATTCAACCACACCTGAAAGACTTAATATCTGCAGCAAAAGTAGTATGGAAGTTACGGTAGCGGTGGCAAAAGTGATAGTAGCAGTATTGTAGCAATTGTAACAGTTGCAACGGAAAAGTAACGAGGCAAAGATCAATATGTGAAAAGCTCTTAGGCAATGGATCAGTGATGGATAATTATGTTGGATGGAATTCATCATGCAACGGTTATAACATGGGGTGACACAGAACTAGCTCCAATTCATCAATATAATGTAGGCATGTATTCCGAATATAGTCATACGTGCTTATGGAAAAGAACTTGCATGACATATTTTGTCCTACCCTCCCGTGGCAGCGGGGTCCTAATGGAAACTAAGGGATATTAAGGCCTCCTTTTAATAGAGTACTGGCCCAAAGCATTAGCACTTAGTGAATACATGAACTCCTCAAACTACGATCATCACCGGGAATGGTCCCGACTATTGTCACTCCGGGGTTGCCAGATCATAACACGTAGTAGGTGACTATAACTTGCAAGATAGGATCAAGAACACAAATATATTCATGAAAACATAATAGGTTTAGATCTGAAATCATGGCACTCAGGCCCTAGTTACAAGCATTAAGCATAGCAAAACCATAGCAACATCAATCTTAGAACATAGTGGATACTAGGGATCAAACCCTAACAAAACTAACTCAATTACATGGTAAATCTCATCCAACCCATCACGGTCCAGCAAGCCTACGATGAGATTACTCACGCACGGCGGTGAGCATCATGAAATTGGTGATGGAGGATGGTTGATGATGACGATGGTGACGGATTCCCCTCTCCGGAGCCCCGAACGGACTCCAGATCTGCCCTCCCGAGGAAGAACAGGGCTTGGAGGCGGCTCCATATCGTAAAACACGATGAATCCTTCTCTCTGATTTTTTTCTCCCCGAACGTGAATATATGGAATTGGAGTTGAGGTCGGTAGAGGTCCAGGGGGCCCACAAGGTCGGGTGGCGCGCCCCCCACCCTTGTGGCCAGGGTGTGGGGCTCCTTCACTTGATTCTTTCACCAATATTTTTATTAATTCCAAAAATGATCTCCGTGAATTTCCATGTCATTCGGAGAACTTTTATTTCTACACAAAAATAACACCATGGCAATTTTGCTGAAAACAGCGTCAGTCCGGGTTAGTTTCATTCAAATCATGCAAATTAGAGTCCAAAACAAGGGCAAAAGAGTTTGGAAAGGTAGATATGATGGAGACGTATCAACTCCCCCAAGCTTAACCCATTGCTTGTCCTTAAGCAATTCAGTTGACAAACTGAAAGTGATAAAGAAAAACTTTTACAAACTCTATTTGATCTTGTTGTTGCAAATATGTAAAGTCAGCATTCAAGTTTACAACATAGATTATGAACTAACCATATTCACAATAACATTTAGGTCTCACATTTACTCATATCAATGGCATAATCAACTAGCGAGCAATAATAATAAATCTCGGATGATAACACTTCTTCAAAACAATCATGATATGATATAACAAGATGGTATCTTGCTAGCCCTTTCTGAGACCACAAAACATAAATGCAGAGCACCCCTGAAGATCAAGGACTGACTAGACATTGTAATTCATGGTAAAAGAGATCCAGTCACAGTCATACTCAATATAAATTAATAACAATGCATACAAATGACAATGGTGCTCTCTAACTGGTGCTTTTTATAAGAGGATGCTGACTCAGCAATAAAAGTAAATAGACAGGCCCCTCGGAGAGGGAAGCAGGGATTTGCAGAGGTGCCAGAGCTCGACTTTTGAAATAAAGATAAATAATATTTTGAGCGGCATGCTTTCATTGTCAACATAACAACCAAGAGATTTCGATATCTTCCATGCTACATACATTATAGGCGGTTCCCAAACAGAATGGTAAAGTTTATACTCCCCCACCACCAACAAGCACACTCCACGGCTGGTCCGAAACAACGGGTACCGTCCAACTAACAACAGTCCTGGGGGAGTTTTGTTTGCAATTATTTTTTATTTGATTTGAGCATGGGACTGGGCATCCCGGTTACCAGCCATTTTCTCGTGAATGATGAGCGGAGTCCACTCATCGTGAGAATAACCCACCTAGCATGGAAGATATTGGTAGCCCTACTTGGTACATGAGCGATTCGAGCATACAAAACAGATTATTATTTGAAGGTTTAGAGTTTGGCACTTGCAAATTTACTTGGAACAACAGGTAAATCCCGCATATAGCTAGGTATGGTGGACTCATATGGAACAACTTTGGGGTTTATGGAAGTGGATGCAGAAGCAGTATTCCGCTTAGTACAAGTGAAGGCTGGAAAGAGACTGGGAAGTGACCAACTAGAGAGCGACAACAGGCATAAACATGCATTGAGAGTAACCAACATTGAATGCAAGCATGAGTAGGATATAAATCACCATGAACATAAATATCGTAGAGACTATGTTGATTTTGTTTCAACTGCATGCGTGAACATGTGCCAAGTCAAGCCACTCGAATCATTCGAAGGAGGATACCATCCTATCATACTACATCACAACCATTTTAATTTCCATGTTGGCACGCAAGGTAAACCATTATAAGCTCCTAGCTAATTAAGCATGGCATGCGTAACTATAATCTCTAATTGTCATTGCAAACATGTTTCATTCATAATAGGCTGAATCAGGAATGATGAACTAATCATATTTACAAAAACAAGATAGGTCGAGTTCATACCAGCTTTTCCTCATCTCAATCATTTCATCATATATCGTCATTATTGCCTTTCACTTGCACGACCGAACGGTCTGGATAATAATAATAATAGTACACGTGCATTGGACTAAGCTGGAATCTGCAAACACTTATTCAAAGGAGAAGACAAGGTAATATGGGCTCTTTGTTAGATCAACAATAATGCATATGAGAGCCACTCAACATTTTCATCGTGGTCTTCTCCTCTCGACCCCCAAAGAAAAGTAAAGAATTTCAAAGAAACACACTGAAGTGTTTTTGGAGTTTTTGTTTGTCTGAAGAAAGAAAAACAAGAATGAGAAAAACTATTTACACGGGAAAACTCCCAACAAGCAAAATAATAACCAGAAATATTTTGGGTTTTCTTTTAATTTTACAACTAAGCATGCATAGAAAGTAAACTAGCTACAACTAATTTTTTTGGCTTTCTCTTAAGGTTTTTCAAACACAAGAAGAAAGCGAAAAAAAGAAATAAACTAACATGGATAATACAATGAAAGAGTATGAGCACCGACAACTAAAATGAGTGTGTGAACATGAATGTAATGTCGGTGAGAAATACGTACTCCACCAAGCTTAGGCTTTTGGCCTAATTTGGTCTACACCCATGGAACAAAGTACCCCTCTCCGGTGTACTGAGGAGGATCCTGGGGGGTTCCACTGGTTAGCGAGCTCCTGTGGATCCCACTGATAAACAGACTCCTGATATGGATCCCGTGATGGCTCTAGCTCAGGAGGTGGGGATCGTGTCCCCTCCCAATATCCATGAATGTCCGCGGGCAAAACGAAGTACCTGCCTGAATATCGAACAAAATACGTGCAGGCAAGGTAATAATCTGAAAGGTGACCTCGCTAAATACCAGGTTATAAATAAGTCTCTTTTCCTCATCATGGCAAATAAACTTATGTCCTACCATGCTATCATAATATAAATGTATAGTGGATAGCAATTTCTCCTCTTTTTCATAGTGCCTAATGGGTATCTCAAAGTGTTTAGCAAGGCGGGAGGCGAAGATACCTCCGAAAATAGGACCCTTTGTATGGTTTAAACTCAACCGTTTAGCGACCATAGCGCCCAAACTGTAAGTTCTATCTCTATGTACAGCGTGGCGCAAAATGGCCAGGTCAGGGTGAGGGAGTCCTGGACTAAGGGGTCCTCGGGCGTCCGGCCTGTTAGCTGTGGGCCGGACTGATGGGCTATGAAGATACGAAGACCGAAGACTCCACCCGTGTCCGGATGGGACTCTCCTTGGCGTGGAAGGCAAGCTTGGCGATCAAATATGAAGATTTCCTTTCTCTGTAACCGACCTTATGTAACCCTAGATCCCTCCGGTGTCTATATAAACCGGAGGGCTTAGTCCGGATAGAGAGACTCATAACCATAGTCATACAAGCTAGACTTCTAGGGTTTAGCCATTACGATCTCGTGGTAGATCAACTCTTGTAATACTCATATTCATCAAGATCAATCAAGAAGGAAGTAGGGTATTACCTCCATAGAGAGGGCCCGAACCTGGGTAAACATTGTGTCCCCCGTCTCCTGTTACCATCGATCCTAGACGCACAGTTCGGGACCCCCTACCCGAGATCCGCCGGTTTTGACACCGACACAGGGCCACTAAGGCCTCCACTCTCCCCTCGACCAACTAAACATCTCCCAACAAATAATGAGTAATAGCGTAAAACAGGGAAATGTATACTAGCCACTCTCGCTCCCGACACTCCTCGGGTTTCCCCTATGGTAATTTCACAATAAAACCTTCCACGTCTCTAGGACGTGGCTCATCGATGTTACCCTCATAAGGTAACTTGCAAACCTCACAAAAGTCACATAGCGACATCTCTTTATGCTCATCATATAAATGAAACTCTACAGTGGGTAGTGATCTCCTAACATGAAAATGAAAATTTTGCACGAAAGTAGTGGTGAGTAGGAGATACTGATCACACTGGTCGAGGAGGAAGTCGGTGATGCCTGCATTCCCAGCCAGATAATAGAAATCGTTGTAAATTCCGGTTGCTTGTAAGAATGCATCACATGGCCATTCACACGGCCAAATCTCTGCGGCGCGAGGAAGATTATACTTGGGCTTTTACTTCTCCTCATTTTCTTTTTCCTTCGAACCCCGGCTCGAGGAACCTCTCAACAATCTCCTCATCCGTTTCAACCTCTGAAAATTTCTGAAATTTTTAGCGACTCACAATAAAAGTGAACCAAACTCAACAAAATTGATAACAACTACTCCTACAAGTGCCTAGAGGCTATATCATGCATCAAAACTACTTTGGACCTTATAAATTTGACATGCAAGCTCAAGAACAAGGTCACCACAATAGCAAAAATTTGCAATGAATAAAGCAGTAGAACAAAAACTAATTGGACCATTGGAGGAGTCACATACCAAAGAACAATCCCCCAAAGCAAATTTGTGAATGGAGCCTTGAGCAAGGAGATTTAAAA
Organism: Triticum aestivum; assembly: GCF_018294505.1. NCBI lineage: Eukaryota > Viridiplantae > Streptophyta > Magnoliopsida > Poales > Poaceae > Triticum > Triticum aestivum. Next base: position 428,979,539 of record NC_057802.1, read on the forward strand.
TGGCACCAAGATGAGCAAGAACACAAGTTTGAGCAATGGAGTGATTTTTTCTGGAGGAAGAAGGAGTGGATGGGTGCTGGAATAAGTGGAGGGGGCCACGTGGGGCCCACAAGGACAGGAGCGCGCCCCAAGGGGGTGGGCACGCCCTCCACCCTTGTGGCCAGCTGGTGAGGCCCCACTACAAAAAAATACACTTCCGTGATGATACGTGTTTGTCACAGTAGGTCGCGTTTTTTGTCATGCATGTACATCCATGACAAATTTATGACAGAATCAAGATAGTCATACCTGTGCTGTCATAGTGTTCCATGACATTACCAAAATTATCATCACGGAAGTGTCCACTTCCATGACGATAAATCGCGCGTCACAGAAGTGCTTTCGTCAAGGGTGACCGATACGTGGCATCCACCGTAACGGAACGCCGTTAAGCTATCGGGTCGGGTTTTGATCCGATAACCCGTTAACAGCCCCGACCAATGGGAATTTTCCACGTGTAAAATCATCATTGGCTGGAGGAGACACGTGTCAGGTCTGCGTTGGCACAGGTGTCATGATATGTTGACACGTGGAAAATCATCCAATGGGCGAGACGCGCTTATGATATGTTGACACGTGGACCAGCCCATCAAGTTTAAATGGGCCGGCCCAACTGAAGGCCCACAAGATTTTGCGGACCATAATGGGCCGGCCCAGCTAAAGGCCCACGAGCTTTTGCGGACCATAATGGGCTGGCCCAGCTAAAGGCCCACAAGATTTTGCGGGCCATAATGGGCCGGCCCAGGTAAAGGCCCACAAGATTTTTGTGTGCCATAATGGGCCGGCCCAGGTAAAGGCCCACAAGATTCTTGCGGATCATAATGGGCCGGCCCAGCTGTAGGCCCACAAGATTTTGAGGACCCTAGTAGGCCGGCCCATTAACTAGCTGCCATGTTTTGGGCCAAATGCCGGCCCATATTTGATCCAGTCCATTAATGGCCTGCCACGCTCCGGGCCTAATAGTGGCCCATATGAGATCCGGCCCGTTAAAAGCCTACCACGTTCTGGGCCAAATTACGGCCCAGATCAGGTTCGGCCCTTTAAGAGGCTTTGGGCTCAATTATGGCCCATATCATATTCGGCTCGCCAACTGGACACTATGCTTTTGGGCCCACTTGCTAAAAGCCCACTTAGTAATTCGGCCTGATATTAGTTTTGGCCTGTTAAGGGCCCGTTTAACATTTCGGCCCTATATTAATTTCGGCCTGTTAAAAGCCCGTCATATAGTTGGGCCTAACTATGGCCCGGTTTGCATCCGGCCTGCTCGCAGCCGATATCTGATTGGGCCAAACAAGGACCGAGACAATTTTGGCCTGTTAAAAGCCTGTGATTTGATTCGCACAATCATGGGTCGGGGTTCATTTCGGGCTGCTGCCGTCCCGTGAGCTGTTCGGCACGTTTCAGGCCCAACCTACATCGTGATTGCATGACGGCCCGATTATGTACCGTAATTTTATGGTTTGGCCGGTTTACTGCGAAGACAGGATATATATACAGTAAAATAACTGCAGCATCATGAATAAGAAAAAACCTAGACTATACAATAAATAAATTACGACATATTACATCCACTGGGCATCAAAGTTCGCCACTATGATAATAAAGCACAAGCAGATAGCAGATTACATACACTGGGCATCAAAGATCACCACCAGTGCAAATAAACACGCCGACAAAATAATATACAAAACCGACAGCACTTCAATAGAGTTCAAGAAAGGTTAGCCCTGCTGGGGAGCTGCAGCGCAAGCAGCTGAGCAAGATGATGAGACTGCGCTTGTTCAACACTTATATCTTCCTCACTCTGAAAGATAAACAAGCAGACAGATGACAGGTTTTGCACATAAAAGTATTAGTGCTGACAATTCATCACATTTCTTACTGACGAATAAAGTGACACAGTTTAAAATTGCATTAACACAATATGGTATTGTTCAGGTCAAGACATGGCAGGAAATGACATTGTGAAGGAGTTGGCAGCTTCACGACACCAGTGGATTACAGATCAAGAACTCATAAGTATCAATGGTTAGTGTGTTGTCAATTTATACCATTTCAGATTGGCAAATAAAGAGACGGTTTAAATAATAGTAGAATGATATGACATTGTTCATAGTTAAGACATTGCAGAATATGACATTGTGCTGTAGTGGGTAGGTTCACCACACCACTGGATTACGGATGAAGAACAGAAGCATACATGCAGTGCAAAAGAAGATCACTTGCTCTGTATAGTTTAATTTACATGGTATGAAGAAGGAACTTGGTTGTACAACTGAAAACTTAAATTGAGAAAGGACAAACTTTTGTTTATGAACTACATAATAAACTTTAAACAAGCAATTTGATGCAAACACCAAAAATAAACAGCTGTTGCAGTCATGCCTAACCAAATATATACAACAAAGTTTGAAGGCTTGAGATGGACAAACTTACATTATTGGTGAAGACGGGCTCTATAAAGGCCTTGTCCATGCTGATGGGGGGGCAATTCAAGAAGTTTACCACAGAATCTTCTTCAAAAGCATTGCCTTTATTCTACATTTTGTTAAGAGTAAATATAGATGTGATATATACGAAAAAATGGAGAATATTTAAGATAAGATGAAGAGTGATGCTACATAACTAAGTAGCTATAAATGTAAGTGCAGCGATATAGGCAAAAGGTACAGCCAAGAGCAATGCACAGCTAAACTTCTTCAGTACTAACCTTATGGTAAGAGTAAATATAGATCTGATGTGTAGAAAATGGAGGGCAAAGGAAAATAAGCTGCAGAGTGATGGTACATGACCAACTACCTGCCATTATAAGTACACTGATAAAGGACAGCATGTACTTACAAGAACAATGCAGAGCTAAAAAAACATTGGCATTGGATATATTCTACACTAATGTAACCATTCATACAGATCAGATAATTTGGAGCGAACAATTGATAAGCAAGCTATCATGCATACTGCTGTCACATAATGAACCAGGCATGTATGCAAGTACAGTGATACAGGACAAGAGGTACTAACAAGAGCAAAGCAGCGGGCAACATATTTGCGATATCATGTCGTTCTTGTCAAACTGGAATTCTTCTTCGAGCAGATTTCCTGCAAAAAAGATCCGTAAGGCACATGCGGAAAAGTAGAAGTTCAAATTGTCATGTGATTCATAGACAGTACCTCATCCTGGGAACAAGACCAGTGCATAACAAGGTTTTTCCATTCAATGTCTTCTAAATTTAGCACAGGAGACTTCACCGGAAATTCGTTTATAGACTTGCCATCAAAGTGTGATTTCCTCAGGTAACACCGATACTGCTGCAATGCTTCCTTGAAAAGCACAAGCAAGCTTTGCTCGTCATGACTATCCAGATTGACCATTGCCTAGTTACAACAATGTAATGTAAATCATTGATGTGTTCAATCAGCAGAAAACAGGAAAATAATAACCATGAATAATAGCACTTACACGTAAGTTGGACAGGAAGATGTGAAAATTGTGTTTGTCTTCACAATAATCTTCCCATGATGGGAATATATGCACGTAGTCCCTAACAACATTGAAAGCATTGTCTTTTAAACTGGGAATAAATGGAATGGGGTTCCAATCTGCAGGAATTGGCCGTCTCTGCAGTTGGGATAGGTCTTCGGCCGGTGGACTTGCTGTACTTTTTGCTGGAGTGGGATTTTTCTATGGTACGGCTGGTGCTATGGCAAATGAAATCGGTATACCTTTTGCTGGAGTGCAGGTCCTGTGTGGTGGGGCTAGTGGTGTGGCCAGTGAAGTATGGGTACAATCTGCTGGAGTCGGTCCTACGTTTTGTGTCACTGGTTGTACAGCCAATATAAGTGGGGTGTTGTCTGATTTCTCCGGCACCACCACGTTTTTCAAGGACTTTGCTGGTGCTCCTTCAGGTTCGGCAATCACCCTCTTCCTTTTTGATGTCTGATGCACAAGAACAACATTTGAGTGGAAAAACATGGTATGATGACAGATGGAATATGTATTGATAATGGATGGGCATGGCATCTCGACATATATGATGAGTAAACTAAGCAGATGGCGGTGCAACAAAGTAGAAGAAATGCAAGACAACATATGCAAGATACCCGCAATCAATAAAACATTGCCAAATTATAATAGGCACCTTGATGAGTGAACAGGACAGGCCATCTGCCTTTGACTCCTCGAGGTTAGAATAGTCATTAGGATCATATTCTGAACAAGAATCAACAGATGGGGAGCGTATGAGTTTCATTGCATCCAGAATGGCACTCAATGCCTTGGTGCCAATTTTGTAAGTCATTGCAGTGTTTAGCTTCAAGAGTGGACAGCTGCTAGTGCGACACAAAGCAGCTACACAGATCATAGTGTAGATATAACGGGAAAACCTTAAGCATCAGAGTAAAATCAGCAAAGTGGAACTGCTGGAATATATGTGCTAGTATTGCCGGTACGGCTAGAAAAGCTTCGGATACCAGCTCTCTTCAAGTGAAGGTGCGGTACTGTTAATATCAGTGTAACTCTCAAAGGCGACACAGCTCCTCGCATTTCCTTGCTATTCTTATAGGATTCAAGTGGGCAGGCCACTACAAATCCTATTCCTATGTTTACAAGATCCTACGAATCAAAGAGGCTCAAACTGTCCATCACAACCGATCGTATAGACCTCTACACTGCAAATGTCCCTGCTCATCTTCAGTACAACGAACATATTGTACTACTATCATACTCCCTCTGTTCCAAAATATAAGTCTTGGTAGAGATTTCCACTATGGATCACATACAGATGTATCCAGATACATTTTAGAGTGTAGATTCACTTATTTTGCTCCATATGTAGTCCATGGTGGAATCTATACAAAGACTCGTATTTAGGAACGGAGAGAGTACATATTAAAGAAGAACGGAAGAGGAACATGGTAAAGAAGAGCAAGCAGATTTTGGATAATAAAATGTTGGTTGCGCAGTGCCCACACATGATGAACCAGAGCGCATTAAGAATGCAACTCCCAGCTGTCTCTCGACCATTTCAGGCGGTTGGATGAAGATCCTACGTCTCCTAACCCTTCTTCTTCCTCATCTCTGATTCTTCCCATACAGAACACCGCACGGGCCGCCGGCCGGACCACCGGCC
>NC_057802.1:428984987-429003790 GCF_018294505.1 Triticum aestivum
CCCACAACCACCTGAGCCCCTTTGATCGCACCGGTGAACTCCGGCGAGCTCTGAAAAATCGACTGACCCAATTTTGAAATTTAGTCTACTGTGATTTAACTAGTGTGGAATATAAAAGGGGAAAACCATAAGCATTGGGAGTATAGTGTTGAGCGTGCCATGGCGGATCTGAAGGTGCAAACCGGACAAAGGCAACTTCGCAACCAAGACAAGAAATCAGAGTAAAGCAGTGGTGATCTATTTTCTTGCTGCGATAAATAAGTTGAGCAGATACGAAAGAGTACCGCCTCTGGTGCGGCGCCGTGTACGCATCTACTGAGAATTTGACGGTGCTGCGGTAGCGATGGCTATCGGCGGCATGGAAGCAGATCTAGGAGGGTAGACGATGGCGGCGGGGCGCGGTGGACGAGACGGTCGTAGGAGCGGCGCCGGCAAGGTGGACGATGGCGGGGATGAAGCGAGAGGACGGGATGCAAGGATCCTGGTCCGAAGCCGTAGATGAGAGAGGTCGATCTCTTGTAATGGACGGCGGCGTCGGGGTATCAGCTCCGGCATGGTGGAGGAGGACGGCGGTGGATGGGGTGGCGGACGGCGGCGGACGGAGGAGGGTGGGGTGGAGAGGGTGTTTTGGCGCCCACGGAGTACGAATGGGGAAAAGGGAGGTAGAGAGGAAGGGGGGAACCATGTATTCAGGGCGCGCTTGTCTCAAATGCAAGGAAATTTACAAACTTAGCCCCCGTTTCAAATTTCTACTACATCACAGCAACATTAGTCGGTTGGGGATAGGACGGTAATCTCGCATACACCGAATATTTGCCGACGAGAGTTTGTTTTTGGCGCCCACCGTGTATGAATATGAATCGGGGAGGGAGTCGATTTCGGCCGAGGACACACTGTGTTTTGGCGCCCATCGTGTATGAATCCGGGTGAGAGGCGGTTACGTCACGTTTGGGTGAAATTACAAACCTACCCCTATCGAAACCTATAGAAATCCAGCAGATAGGCTTTGCGTGGCAGGGATAGGCAGTAGTGATTTTATCTCGCAGATTTTGGTTTCGGGCGGTTACTGCGACTTTCCCCGCTTCGTTCAAATTTTGCAGAGTGCACGTTTACCGTGCCAACTCAATTCGAATCCCGTTTGTATTCTATTTTTTTCGGGCGGGATCCATTTTCAATTGGAATTACATTCTATATACATCATTTTTTTTATATATACTTTCAAAAGCACAACAAAGAATTCTGCTCCTTTGTATGTATAATATGATTTACAAATACAACGATCTCGAAATCTTAAGGTTGAATTCGAAAAAAATTAACCAAATTATGTTCTACTAAAATGTATGGATCAGTAATATCTACATATTAAATAACATAGATGTGCGTGAATTCATATGAGTATGCATGTTTGATAGATCAATTTTGGTTCGAGTATGGACTACATGTATCATCATCTCGAATTCAAATATTTGAATCCCTTTTTTGTTCACTCCTTTCACGCCCATCTCTCTCGCATGCATGCTCCTTCAGGTAGCTATCACTCTCTTTTCTCCAGCTCACCCGCACGCTCACTTCATGTTTCTCCTATCCTCGCAAACATGGTCTCTCGACGTCTCCCTTGAGAAGTGTCACACTCTCCCTATCATTATACATTACATGGTTTTCATTATCTCTCACGTCTCTACTGTTCTCTGGTATCACTCGGTACCTAAGCTTTCTTTTTCACCGCCACACACACAGTCTCCACTCGTCTTTCACTTTGTCTTTCTCTCTATGGGATTCTCTCTCACACCCTATATGTCTCTACATATGACTCATACCACTAAAATTACTCTCTCTCTCCTGTAGACACAACATTATTCATTTGTTTACCGATCAGACAACCCCGACTACCGTCTCCTCTCTCTCTTACACAGACACACACACACACACAACTCCTGCTTCCACTCCCCTTCCCGACTACCGTCTCTCTCTCACACACACAAAACTCTCGCTTTCGCACCCCGACTCGTATTTCTCTCACAAACATTTATCGACTAGCTAGCCTCTAGATAGGTTTATACACCCGCACACCCGTGCTCCCACCATCGCATACATGTCTCTCTCCCGCTCCTTGTATCTATGTAGATTTTTCTTCCCTTCTTGAGACAAGCCCTCTCGATCGTGCACGCACACACTATCGCCTCATTTTAAGCTAATACCTATCGCACACACACTCCTTGTGTCTTTGTCACACATGCACTCCGTCCTCCTCCACTCTCCCTCTCTCTCACACACACATGGGATTTTTGCAACAACTAGCAAGATGCCCATGCGTTGCACGGAACATCAAGATGCATTTGTATGAGTAGTTTATCTTGTGGGGGAAAAGGATGAACGAGGGAAGGCCTTATTTGCAAATGTGGAGAGGGGTGTGGGTATCTTTTTGCAAAATTGCCATAGTTTCCTTCCTATCCGTCAGATATAGATCGGACGGCCTATATTGCAGGATGGCAGGCACACGATCATCACCGACAATGCTTTTTATAAGAGTAGGGATAAAAAATAGAGTTGGTGATGATGGTGGGCCTGCCATCCTGCAATGTAGGTCGTCCGATTTATATCTGACGGATAGGAAGGAAAATATGGCAATTTACCCGCACTCTTCACCACATTTGCAGATAAGGCCTTCCCTCATTCATCCTTTTCTCCCACAAGATCTTGATGTTCCGTGCAAGGCATGGGCATTTTGCTAGTAAGAGTAGAAATTAGACATATACCACTTCTCGAATCTTGAAACCAACAACATTCCTCCCTTATCTCATCAAAACCGCCAAAGGAATATATTTTGAGTGAAACATAACATATTTTTAGTGATATACGTATTTCAAAACTAGACTTTTTTTCTATCAAATTGGTGAATATGTATTAATCTACTTTGATCGTGTGGCAACGCATTGGCACATTGCTAGTAGTTATTATAATTTTTTGGACACCAGACAAACGGTGGAGTACATATACGAAGAGAAGAGGCGCACGCACGCAGTCGGCCTCTCGCTGTCTCGCACACATGAGTGTTACATAAAGGCGACGTTAACAAATAAACCCTAAAACCCTAGGTGCACGATTGCTGCATTCGCGGGTACCGAGTACGTGGTGGAGCACCTTTGTAGGAATAGTCAGCTCGCGTGATAATTTGATCCGTAGGAGTTGATGGTCGGGACCACAGGTGAACGACTTGGAGCGCGGTGGCTCGCCAGTTGCCACAGATCGAGTAGCCACGTTTAAAATATCGTTTTTTAGCGGGGTTAAGAGTTCCGATTTTCAATGGCGCGTTATAAGTAGTAAGTAGTTTTTAGAACGATTGGTATGGAGCGAAAATGGAATTCATAGTACTACGTACCTCCTTGGCGTATGGGTGTATGTTTTTTTGCGATGGAGGTTGTATGGGTTTATGTTGCGAGATGTTGAACCTGGTAGTTCTAGGGCAAATACTATGGTTTAGATTTAGATGCTGGTTTTCAGTAATGAAAATCGGAAGGGGAAACCCTTCTTTGATTAAAAAAAACTACTACCTCCATTCTGGTTTACTAGTCCCCATCGTACTTTGGGTCAAAGTTTGTCCACGAATTTTACTTGTAAAATGTGAATGGAAAACGAGATTTTGTTATACCCAAACAAAAAAGGACTGGAGGGAGTGATTGCTCTGACACGGACGCGACCTCTCATAGCGCAGGCATTGAACCGGCGCGCCGGCCAAGAGGGCCGCACTCGCTGCAGCCCCGGCTGAGCACGCCTCCTCGCCGCGTGCAACCAGCTTAAGACTGCCCCGCCTGCCTTCATTGAATCCGCGCGTGTGCCGGCAACACGTCCTTCTACGAGCCGGCAGATATTTTAGAACACAAAAAATGACTAAAATATAATTAATTTACGCATGGTCTTGACTTGTTGTGGTCGCCGTCTTCGATCTGCTCGATGCCCTCTTTGAAGATTGAGGTGTTGTGCATGTTGGGGTGCAAAGAAGCACAAGCGAGAGTGGTCGCCGTATAACCTTGGATGGGGATGAATTGTGTGCTCGGGGGAGTGTGTGTGTGTGTTGTGCTGCGTGTGTCTGTGTGTGTGTGTGTCAGATATTGAGAGAAAACAAACCTAAGGAGAGAAATGGGTATTCACGAAGAGATTGTGCGGGCCTTGAGGTGGGCAGGGGCTGGGTGAGGGTGTCAAAATGTGCGCGTTGATGCATGTGTTGCATGCGACCGTGCGAGGGACGGACGAATCGAGAGAGATGGTTGTTGTGTTACGGATGCTCCTCTCTCTGTCTCTCTCTCCCTCTCTCTCTCTCTCTCACACACACACACAAGTAAACTAGAAGACCGTTCTCTCATGTATACACAATGTATCGGCATCTGTCTATGTCTCACTCATGCATGATCATTTGCACATTCACACCTCTCTATGTCTGTATCACACGCACACCGTCTCCACATTGCCCTTCCGCCACAACACACATATGGACACATACACACATTCTCTCTCAGTCACACACACAAAATCAGTATTAAAAAAAACTAGGGCGCACCTAAAACGTCCAAATCCAAATAAACATGAACTGGAGCTAAATTCAAATATATGGAAATATTGCAGCGTCAAGAACTTTCACAGGAAAAAAAAGTTGAGTAACATTCGAGGATTGTTTTCACACACACAAAAAGGTTCGGTGGATGTCCTTCGAGTGCGACACGGTGACGCACCATTCAATCGACCGCGCGGCCGCGGTTCACGCGCTTGCACAGGATTCCGTATCGTGGTTGTGGTACTAACTAATAGAAGCGCTGCCTAAGTCTAATGTTTACGTGTACTAGTATGGTTTTCTTTCAAGTTTGACCAACCTTATATATAAAACTAAAGTAAGCTCCCACACGCGCACTCATCAATATGCTGCCGCCGCCGTTGTGCATGCCGGCGCCCGCCTGCTCCGGCCAACAATTTCTCGTCCATCACCGCCGTGTCGCCGCCATCCCTGTGCCATGAAGCCGAAGGCTCGCCCGCTCACGTCGTCTGCAGTCCCTCCTCGCGATGCCGCCGCGCTGCCAAGCACGCGAGCAGCTGCTGGAGTCGCGTCTATGCACGCAGCGTACAAAGAGAAGGATGAGCGCGTGCTCCAGCACACCGGCGAGGAGGAACTAGCGTGTCATTGTCGTCTCCGCCCGCGCGGAGGAGGCGTGCATGGTGGCTGTCGCGGCGGAAGCCGGTCGCGCGCGCGTCGAGGCCGCAAACCGGGTGCGGACGCGGAATCTACCTTCGAGACCTTGAATGCCACGTGGATCCTGCAATCTGAAGGAGCAATTTGGGTCAGTCGACTCATGTGAGCCGTTTGATGCAACATGGATGGCTAGAAGGGCTTCTTCCACCTCTTCTGCCATCTTCTTCCTTCGCTCCGTCGAACTTCTTTCACAAATCGACTGACCCAAATTATACTACTAGTACGAACGTATTAAGTACAGTAGGAACACGAAGATACGAGCAGTAGTACCAACTGCAAGAAGAACAGTAGTAAGACATAGTACTAGTACTACTGTACGTACTAAAGATTTCAAATAACGAGAAAGAACATAAACATAGTTCTGCTGGGGCCTCAGCACAACACACCCTTGAAAATCAACTAAGCAACTAGTCCGCTTGACACTGTAGTAGAACCAGCATGAGCGACGGCACTGCCACCTACTCGGAGTCCGAGTCCACATCCTCGACTTCGTCCTCGTCCCTCTTCCTCTTCGCCGACGCTTCTTTGCTTGAACCGGACACTGGGCTCTGCTTCTTCATCCAACCCTGGTAGATATTTAAACAAAGGTAGGCATCCATTGCTGCATACAGGATGTGATCTTCATCTAATGTCTTCGACTCCCATGCATGATGAAACTCGTGATGAGGTTTCTTCAGTTTAGCGTACGAAGGATCAATCATGGCTCCTGCCAGGGTCAGCATTGAAGGTTGAGAGGAGGACACCAGGCTTCCCTTCTGGAGATCGAAGGGCTGGCCTACAACGAGACCTATCCGACGCAGGACATCCCTGTCGTTCTTAAAGCCTACAGTAACGAATTTCACTCTTTTGTCCTTGAGGAAGCTCTTAAAATCCTGGCACTCAACGTCGGCATGGCATATGTGGTAGACCAAGCAAACGTTATGTACGCAAACCTGGATCATGGCGGGCTTCTTCCTCTCTTCGTCCTTTAGATCCTTCTCTCGTCCCAGGACTGTGGTGTACTCAACATCTAGCCCAGCGACCCACTCATCCGTTGAACTGTTGAACATGCGTAGGAAGCGAGCAAGCCATGCTTTCACCGTCTCGGATCCACGTGTCTAGATGACGATGAACTGATCGCCGGTGATGGCTCTAACCTGGTACTCAGCGGCGACCATGGAGATTTGGGAGGCCATGGATTTTGGAGGAGGGTTAGGAGAAGTTGAACTATTGTACCCCGCAAAAAAAATTGGGAGCGAACTAATGTGAAAGGACGGGACGACTGGGAGCGAACTGTTGTAAGGTAGAAGACGGGGACGAGTAGGGCGTGCGAACGGCGTGGGGTTGCTGGCTTGCCCGGTGGATAAACGGCTGCAAGCCCCCAAAGAGTTCTCGAGAACTATGCGGGACCCACTAGATGCCATGTCTACTAGACCCATATCGTAGGCCTGACAGTATAGCTTCTGCCTGTTCGCACGCCATGCCAGCGCGTGGATGTAACTTCACTTAATTCCGTCAAACGTCGCGCCTCCCACGACCTTCGCCTCCATCGCGCGGTCGCGCCCTTTGAGACTTCGACCGGCTATAAATGAGCAATTTTTTTGCCTTTTTTTTAGACAAGCAATTTTTTTTGCCTACTCCGCATGCATGATACTCCCTCTGGTCCTTTTTACTCCCGTCAACCGTTTGCAAAGTGTTTGACCAAATTTATACTTTTTTTTGAACACCACCTTATATTAATTAACCAGCAACACCGGTACACTCATTCGATACAATATTCACCACACAGGGCGGTACGTTATTTACAAGAATACCATCTAATCTATTGTCAAAGCTATACTTAGCGATTAAGTGTGCCACCTTATTGGCCGAACGGCTAATCTTTGACAATTGAAGATTGTTGATCAACTTCGAGATGCTCAATGCTTTCATCTTCAGGTCACGCATAGCAAACCTGTCATAGTCCCCCGATGCAAGAGACGCTACCACAAAAGCGCAATCAGTCTCTAAAATTACAGGATTATGAAGAGAAATACCTATGTAGAGACCGGCAATGCAAGCCCTAAGCTCCGCTTCCTCCACGCTTTGATAGGCATCAATGAAATCCCAAGACCAAATTTATACTAAAAATATCAATATCTACAATACTGATTATAATGAGTACAAGAACTACGTTTTATAATGAGTGTAAAAATATTGATTTGACATTGTGAATGGTTACACATTTTTCTATAAGTCTGGTGAAAGTAGAGGTACATTGACTTCAGACAAAACTTAAATGCACAATGCAGACTAGTTCCTCCGTCCAGGTGCGTGCCATGTCCTATCTTGTCATCACAACAAGGTTAGCTATTAGGCTGGCCATAGTGGGGGTAACATAAGTAGTATCATGCACTTGGGACTCGCAAACATGCTAATGTGGTAGGCAATTAAAGAAGAGAGAGATGGTTATAGTAACATAGGTAGATACAGTAACATAATAAATGTGATGCTACTATGTGTCATGCATGGCACTAAATGAGACCACCTATGATACTAATCTATGATACTATGCACTATAGAGGTAGTAACATAGACTAGTAACATAGACTAGTAACATATGCATGTTACTAGTCTAAGTTACTCCCCACTATGACCAGCCTTAGAGTACCACTACCTCCCTTCTAGTTTAAAGGGCTCGATTCAAAATTTTCACCTACTCTTAGCAAGATAGTAGAGGCGGTGGAATAGTTTTTGAAGTCTGCAAAAGTACTCAACTAGTGTTGTCGTTCTTCATAAAAAAATGTGTTTACCAATGCATGCATGAACACTAGTTACTCTAACCCCCCTCTCTTCTTTAATTCTTTGCCACATCAGCATGTTTGCTATTCCCGTGTGCATGATACCAGCTAAGATACCACCATTATGGCCAGCCTTAATCATCGCATGCAATAATTTAGTGCACCTTGAAATATGAACATGTGTGGGGCGTGTATGTTTTTAATGACTTGAGACTATACCTAGCCCGGCATGCAAGATGACTTATTATGCACCGTTCCCCATACCTGCAGGAAGCCCGTTCATCTCCAAATCTTTTCCTCTCCATGTGTGGAAACAATATGCCTGCCAAACTCTCCTTCTCCCTCTGGCGGTCCCACCCCGTGTGAAAAAATCTGCATGCATGACTCTCCTCCCCCCACGCTCGTCCAATCCATTGTGACCAGCAATATTTCCACCCCTTCGCTCCCCCGTAATTTACTCCAACAAATAAGGCCACGTAGCTGTTACTTAACTGCAGGTGCATTGGATCACTGCATATAGGCCCAACAGGGGTCTGGCCACATGTCAGTGACGCAACTGGACCTGCTGTTAAGTCAGTGCAGCTCAGTCCATATCTTACGTAGGTGTGCCATTGCTCGCTATAAATACTGCGCCTCCCACGACATCGCTATCTCCTCCCCATCACGTTCACGTTCATCGCTATCTCCTCCCCCTCCCTCTCACGTCGACCACCATGGCATCGCCCCTCCCAAGCCCCAGGACCCCTCGCTGCACCGCGCGGACGGTCACGCGTCACCGTTCCGTTCCTCGCCGCCACTAGTCGAGGAGGACGCGTCGGTGTTCCGCTCCTCGCCGCTACGCGACGCATCGCCATTCCATTCCTCGCCGCCACTAGTCGAGGAGGACGCGTCGGCGTTCCGCTCCTCGCCGCGACGCGACGCGTCGTTGTTCCATTCCTCGCCACCACTAGTCGAGGAGGACGCGTCGGCGTTCCGCTCCTCTCCGCGATGCGTCGAGGTGGACGCGTCGGCGTTCCCAATCTCGCCAGCACGCCCACCGGAGGACGCGTCGGCTCCCTGCTACGAGGAGAATGTCGTGCCGCCCGCCGAGCCCCCCAGCCTTGAGGAGCTTTGGAAAGAAATGGATGTCGCCTTGTGGGAGGCTTTGCCTCCAGCAGAGCACGCCAAAATAGAGGCGAAGAAGAAGGCCGAGGAAGAGAAGCGCACCGCGGAACAAGCTGCCTGGGAGGCCTATGTCGCGCCCGAGAGAGTCAGGCAATTGGCTCTTTGGCAGAAGGCTCGTGCGAGGGCCGTGAGGGTGGCGGAGGACGCCCGTGCCGACGCCCTGAGTGCAGTCGGGCCCAAGCGCCTCATCTACGCTTGGCGGTACGTGGACCAGGTGCACACTTCCAGCGAGGAGGAGTACCTGTTGGCGCCGGATCACCACACCGGTGAGATCGCGCTCGCCCGCCGGCAAGCCGCCAATCAGCACCTCGCGAGTTGCGAGGCTGAGGAAGAGGCGTTGTGTCGGTGCGCTGGGAAACGGCCGCGCACCAAGGCACTCGTGGCGCGCCGCAAGCGCTCCTGCGAGCGTCGTGGCTTTTAGGAGGAGTATAATTTTTGTTTCGTAAGGCGATCTCATTAGTTTTGGGACGCAAATGATAAATCCTGAACGTTCAGGAATTTTTAGCGTCCTTAATTAAGTATGTAAAAGGGAAAGTTTGGAAACCTTGTGTATTCATACGCATTTTGCAAGTACGTGCATATAGCACAAACTTTACTATATACTATCGCACTACACGTCTCTCTCGATATATGCTTGCAGACTGTGCTACTCCCTCTGTCCAGGTCAATAAGTCATCTTTGGTTGTGCACCGTGACCAAGAAGGAGGGAAGACTTACACACCTAGACGGAGGGAGTACTACTATTACTTATGTACGTGCAAATGCACGTTTTAATATTACGATGCGGTTTTTGTAAAAGTAGAAAAACAGCACTAGTCAAGCTTGTGAAATGATTCAATGCAAAACAAATGCAAAAATGCTTGTTTGATTGTTTACTTTTAGCTTCCTTTTCTGTGGTTATTTCTCTGTCGTACTTTGTACGGAGTATCTCACTGGTTGGAAAGGCATGCAAATTCCCAAACCGCTTTCTACACCCTGTATCAAATTTTTTGCCTAACAAGTTGTGCCGTGCAATTGGAATTCCAACTTGAGTACTACTACTAGTAGGAGTACCAGGGGCCAGTTCTTTTAGGCTTCTAGATTAGTAATCCCAGAACTACTACCTCCGTCCTGGTTTATTGGTCCCCATTGTAATCTGTGTCAAATTTTGATCATAAATTTAACTAATGAAATGTTAGTGCATGTCACATGCACTACTCCATCCGTCTAGATGAGTAAGTCATCTTAGGCTGTGCACCGTGACCAAGGAGGAGGAGAAAATGAGAAACGTTAATGTTTATTTGCTAATTAATAGTATTGCATGCAATGAACTAACCACTGCATGTCGTGTTTGATATCTCAAGTCATTAAAAGCATGCACACTCTTTATCTCTTATTGGATGATATGTCAAGAAACAAGAAATGAGGTATGGAGTAGAAGTTAATGCACCGCGCCTAAGTGTTTTGGGATTATTTGGTTTTCTTAAGATGACTTACACACCTAGACGGAGGGATTACAACGGTGAGGAATAAACCAGTTAAATCTTTGGTCAAATTTAGCACAAATTACAATGGTGAGGAATAAACCAGGACAGAGTAGTAGTTTAGAAGCCCAAATAAATGAGTGAGGCGCCTTATTGTTACTCTCCACTGTGACTAGTCTTGTGGGAAAAGCTGGGGAAGCCGCCAAAAGAACTGGCCCTAGGAGTTGTAGCTAGGGATCGAGTGTGCGAGATGAACCGGAGAAAGTAAATGCAGAGAGATGAAATGCAAAAAAGACGGAGGGATGTGATGGTTGCTTGTCCGTTTATTTTACCAGACCACTTATTACTGGGAGTGGTTGGGTTTTGTGATATGACGGCTTTACTGCCGCGCCACGAGCGGGGTGAGAGGTGAGACTCCCGTGCAGCGCCGCCCTCTACACTTGTACTACATCGGTCGTGGTTTATTAGTCCCCCATTGAATTTGACTGAAGATTTAACTGACAAAATGTTAGTGCATGTCAACAAAAACTATATCGTTGGATTCGTATTTGAACATAGTTTTGAATGATATCATTTTAGGTGACATGCATCAGCATTTATCGTACTATATATAATGTTAGTTCAATTTTTGGTCGTACTAATCTATAGTAGTAAGGTGCCCGTGCGTTGCACCGAAGAGTGAAATGCATTGATCGGGGAGTTGTTTATTTTGACAAAGGATGTGGGGGTCATGTCATGTGTAACGGGTATCGATAGGTTTCTTCGGATATTATTTCATCTCTAGAGCTCACAAACATCCGGGTGAAATAGATAAAAAGGTATCTTTTGCAAACAAAAGCGTTCAACTGTTCAACCTGCATCCAAAACTTGTGAAGAAATAACACTTATTGTGCTTTGCAAGAAATGATCTTCAAGAATTAGTTTTTGAGTATCGATTGTTATACATGTTGGCTACAGATGACATGGCACTTTCTTATAGTCAACAGTTGGCTATACTATTAAGTAATATTAACCATGCCCTTATACACCTAGACGGAGGGATTAAATCAGGATGACTTGCAAGCGGGCAGAGGAGATGTAAGAAATGGTTCATCGTAAGTCTTTCACCAGTACTGTAGTAAAAATTCATACATGGAAGATTATAGACTAAACCATAAACGGATACACTTTTATTCATGCGCGATACTCCAATAGAGCAAGATCCTGCATGGAAGTCTCCACATGCTTAGACAGCGGATTACATTGAGCGAAGACTAATGATCAACATTTAACTTGATAATGCGTATGTCCAGGTGAACCTCCTTGGAGTCCCCGTGCACCGCGTCGGCGGGTAAAGGATGCCATGGGTTTTCCAAGTCCACATTGGCGAGATAGTCCCAGCTCCCCAGAGTCCAAGTCCGTTCGATGAGGCCGGTGTCGCCGCCCACGTGACCCGGA
Organism: Triticum aestivum; assembly: GCF_018294505.1. Classification (NCBI taxonomy): domain Eukaryota; kingdom Viridiplantae; phylum Streptophyta; class Magnoliopsida; order Poales; family Poaceae; genus Triticum; species Triticum aestivum. The sequence goes on from NC_057802.1 coordinate 428,997,050, forward strand.
GGGGTAGTAACACTGACCACGCACCCGTACATCGGCCTCGTGTCAGTGTCAGCGTCAGCGGCGTCGCCCCTGACGCACATTACAGAGACGGGGCGGCGGCCTGCGCGGGCCTCGCCGGTGCCCATGATCAAGAGGAAGACGCTGCCATCCTCCTCTGAGACTAGTAGGCGGCGGTGATCCTCCAGCGACTCCGGCATGGTGAACGGGTAGCACGTCTCGTACTTGATGTTCTCCGCCAAGGGCCAGCAGTGACCGCTGCACACATCCGTAAGGTGATGCACCATGTCCGCCGGCGAGCCACAAAACGGCATCGGGCACTCATAGCAGTGGACGAAGGGCTCCTTGGAGGCATCGACCAGGCCGTCCATGAAACGGGAGTGGCTGTAGGGGACGTTGCGCCAGTTGAATATATGAGCAAGTTACTACGAGATTTAATCCGAATAAGCACAAAATAAATCATGACGGCTATAACAGAAATGAAACTAATCATGTGGACTAGCACAGTAGTAGGATACAGAGTAGAAACATGAATTCTACCACGATTTCGAACAGGAAGGACAGAAACACATACGGTGCAACGGGAGCAGCACCGTTGGCGTTGAGGTTGTCGCCCATGTCCAAACACCATGTAGACACGGTCTTTGAGCACGGTTCGTAGTTGTTCCACGCTCGGGCATTGAAGTTTATAACTATTTTAGATTAGAATATACTACTCCTCCGGTGCTAGTAGTAGAGCAGAGTCCTACTCTACTACTCTACTCAAGCAAGTTAGGGCATAGCACTGTAGGGAGTACCAGTACTGTGATCACTCAAGCAAGTTGTCTGGCATCGACATGACCCTACGCTGCTGGTATGTGTCTCGTAAGTCAAGCGGCGTGCTGTAGTCATCATCACCTGTCCACTTCCTGCAGCACATATTCGCTTCTCCATCTTTGTCCGCACATAATCTCGTCCAATCTTCCATCCCCGCTAAGGCGCCTCCCCCCCTCGTCCGAAACCCAAGCACTAACAATGGCAGAACCGAGCAGCGTCTGCCGAAAGAGTGGCTGGAATTCGCTCCCCACAGAGGTAATCAAGCTCATTGTTTCGCGTGTGGACAATCTCAGTACCATGCCGCTCGCCGCGTGCTCGTCGGGGCTGTCCCGATTACTCAAAGCCCTCAGGCCGGAGCTTTTTAAGCCAGCTCCTTGCTTGCTGATGCCGCCTGATCTTCAGAAACGGCATGTCACGCTGCATAACGATCGTAGGGTGGCGAGCATCAACCCCCTTGACTGCGATCCGATCCCCGTCAGCCTCAACTACATTAACGGTATGTACTGGGTCGGCATGAACACGTCTTGGATGGTGCTCATCGACAGGTCGCGGCAGCTGGATGCTCGTGGAGTTCTACACCCGGCGATTGATCCCCCTTCCTTCGATTAACACTGCACTGCTTTGGCACCGCGGCCCAGAATACTCGGAATCTTACAGTAGCCAACATGATACCAAGTTTGATTTGCTCAAGGTTGTAATCTGCCAAGTGCCCACAAGATCTGTGAATTATAAAGACTTCAGGCTAATTGCGTTCTTCAACCGCGGTCTCGCCTATCTGACAGGTCACTGTGGTAAGTGGATAAATCTGCACGTCCATCGCAGGATCATACATCCTCCATGGTTCTCTGATGCCATTGAACACAAGGGCTTCATTTACGCTGTCGACTCCTTCTATGGCTGGACGTATTGCCGGCCTACTCCAGTCATCGCTACAAACGGCTGTTATAGCAGTATGTTACTCCCTCCGTCCCATAATATAAGAACGTTTTTCAAGCTTACATAGCTTGAAAAACGTTCTTATATTATGGGACAGAGGGAGTACTTTCCTATGATATCATGATGGCTTGCTTATATTACTGTCAACATTTGCTGAAAAAATATTCATGCTCATAACATGCTGTTCTTAAGATTGACTAAATCAAGAGCCCTTTTCTATTTGACTCCAACTTGATATGATGTTGTAGGCCGCCTGGTGTCCCTACCCTTCCTAATCCTAGAACCTTTCAAAGAAAAGCGGCATGGCAGTTGCAGGTGGTTCCTGGCTCGATCAGACGACGACGAAAGATTGATGATCGTTCGCACGTACCGGACGTGTTGTTTTGCGGAATACAATCACAGTCACTGCAAGGTCTTTGAACAGGATCCCAGCTTCTCTGGGCCTTCAAGAATTTTTGACTAGAGGCTGGTAAGTAGCCTTGGTACACGCTCTCTGTTTGTCGGACTGAATTATCCGATTAACCAGGAGATAACCAACGGCAAGGATCATGACGGCAGCGCGGTTTCGTTCATCAGGCAAAACTGTGTGTACACAGCGTACCACGCGTCTCTGCATGCACCATACCCTGATATGTGCCGCCACGCTCTGCAGCCCAAAGTAGGAGAGAGGGTCGCAAGTATCACACTTCGACCTGCTGGCTGGAGTTTCCCCCGTCAGGCACCCATCTGGTTCAAGCCGTCAGCCAATCTCCACAGCTTAATAAATAGTAACGTCTAACTGAGGCAGTTAGTTAGATGCGTACACTTGGTGTAGTAGGATCTTTATTTAGTTTGATGCATACACTTGTTCTTTTTGGTAGCCCTTTTGTAATGATGGCTGATGTTTGGTTTGGAAGAGAGAGCTGCGTCTTCACTCTTCTGGCCTGCTTACTGCTTCTGTTGCACCCCCAGCCCTGGTTGCTGCTGCTGCTGTTTTCAATGTACAATCAGTAGTATATTTCGTCTGTTGGTTGAATAAATGTGTTGTCAGAATGACAAACACAATGTTTTGGAAGTCGTTGCACGGTTCGATCCTTTAGTGCCCCGTACCGTACGTAGCGCATACTATTTTTCGTACAGAACACATTTTCCACTTGTTAATAACATGCAGCCCACTGATGAAGGCCCAATAGAGAAGCCCATAATTGATTGGAAGGGAGGCTCTCACATGAATCCGGCCCAGGTACATGCTCATGGTCCCCTAAACATAAATAAATAACTAAAGCTAAATGCTCATGCACCAGTTCTTTGGGAAAATAGGTAGCCCAGTATTTCTTTTTGAAGAATACCCAAGCTAGGCCTATTTGTTTTCTCTGAATTACTGGGCTGCAAATCTTTCAAGACAAGGAGGGATGCATTCCGGCCTGGCTTAAGAGTATGGTCAATGTCTGTTAAAAGTAATATCAAAAGGGGTTGAAAATTCCAAAAAATTATAGCAAATGGGATATAAGTTTCTTTTTTTTTGTTTTTGTTCTTCACTGATATCTTATACGTATTTCATTGGATTTAACTTGACATAGTACTAATTTATTTTTAAATTTTTTTAGTATGGCTATTGATTTTTGGATTAAGAATATTTCGTTCCCCAGCAAAAATTTGCGAATTTTCAAAATTTCCCACATATTTAGTTAATTTTTTGACCCTGGTACTGACCAGAAAATGGCTAGCAAATTATAAAAATGGAAAATGATCTGCAATAAATTCCATATGAATTAGAAAATGAGTAAAAATTATAAAAAATAATAGCAAATGGGCTGTACACGCCACAGATTTCGAGGCTGACTTGTTTACGCAAGGCTTTGTCAGTGAACACACGATTCTAGCAGCAGTGACTGTTGGATGTCCATCCAACGGCCGACGTGCTTCTTCAATCTCTGATCTTCCTGCTCCAGCCGCCTAAACTAGCGACGGCGGGACTGCCTGCTCCCTCCTCTTGTGGCCCGCTGTGATGCCGCGCAGGCTTCCCCGGCCCACCCTACTCCCTCCGCTGGCCTGGCCGCACGCAATCAACTGCCTCCTTATTACACGAAAAAAATTGATTCCTCCCACTGACATCTAGGGTGCACCGGTTGGGAGGCTGACCTGTGGGCCTACTAAGTAGACGCGTACGCAAGGCTTGTCAACTTAGTCAACAAACGATTCTAGCAGCAGTAACCGTTGGATTTGAATCGAACGGTCCTGCTACTTCTTCAATCGCTGCTCTTCTTGCACCAGCCGCCCAAACCAGCGCCGGGGAGACCGCCTGATCCTGCCTCCAGTGGCCGGCTGTGCTGCCATTGAGGCCTCATCGCCCCCTACTACTCCCACCGCTAGCCAGGCCCTGCAGCGACGGCAGCCTCACACCGCAGCCGAACCAGTGAACCCTCGTACTCCTCTCCGTGTGGGCATCCACTGTCGCGTCTTCCCCGGCTCCGCGTCGTCCCCTTCCTAGGCCTCGCCGTCGTCCACCTCCTTGGTGCTCTCGGCGCGGCGTGGTCAACGCGGTCAACGACATTCCATCGGAAGAGTACTGTGCGTGGAGAGGCTGACAGCTGGGTCCACGGCCACAACCCAGTTTTTTTGTGATTTGCCAAGTAAGTCGCTTTGTCAGGCCTGTTGGGCTGCAAATCTTTCAAGACGAGGAGAGCTTTCATTCGGCTGGCCGAGAAAATGGCCCATCAGTAATGAGAAATGGGCTGTACATTTTTAAAACACATCAAACCGGCAATTAGTTTCAAATATCTTTTTTTTATTTCCAGATTTTAAATTACATTAATTTTTATGCGTGGAGAATTTGTTGGATTTTATATTGATATACATTTATTTTTAAAATCAGTTTGAATGTGAGTCAAAATTTCGGGATTAAAAACAGTTCGGACCGCACCGAAATATGCAAAATTTCGTATAATTTTTTAACCGTGGCCACAATATGGGCTGTAATGCTAACAGAAAGAATATGGGCTCCAAAAAAACCTTAATAATTAGCAAATGGGCTGTAAATTATTAGAAATAATGGCAGATGGGTTGTATGCTGTTTTCCACAGATTTGAGGCTTTCCTAAAAAAAAGGTTGACGCACAAGCAGTGGCTGTTGGATGGCCATCCAACGGCCGTCGTGCTTCTTCAATCTCTGCTCTTCCTGCTCCAGCCGCTCAAACAAGCGCCGGCGGGACTGCCTGCTCCCTCCTCCCCACGGCCCGCTCTGCTGCCGCGCAGGCCTCACCGCCCCACCGTACTCCCATCGCTGGCCTAGCCATCCCTCTACTCACCCACACCTGTTGTTATTCTCCGGCGACGGCAGATGAACCAGTAAACCCTCGTACAGTCATATTCCCCTCCGCGTGGGAAACAACTGTCGAGTCTTCCCTACCTCCGTGTCGTTCCCTTCCTAGGCCTCGCCATCGTCCACCGCCCTGGTGCTCTCGGCGCGGCCTGGTCAACGTGGTCAACGACCGACATGCATCTGAAGTGGCTGTACGTGGAGAGGCCGACAGCTGGGTCCACGACCGCACGCAAGGAAATGCCTCCTTATTACGCGCAAAATAATGATTCCTCCACCTGACATCAGGGACCCACCGAAAGGGCCTCTGTATTTTGCGAAAAAAACGTTACCGCCGCTGACAGCTCGGACCCACCAGCTATATCTTCACACGCAAGGAAGTGCATCCTTATTACGCACACAAAAATGAATACTCCCCCTGTTAGCTCGGACCCAGTATAGTGGCAGGCTGACTTGTGGGCCTACTAAGTTGACGGGGACGGAGGGCTTTGTCAACTTAGTCAATATGCACGATTCTAGCTCCAGTGACCGTACGATGTCCATCCAACGGCCGTAGTGCTTCTTCAACCTTTGGTCTTCTTGCTCCAGCCGCCCAAACCAGCGCCGGTCGTGCCTCGTGCTCCTGCCTCCCGTGGCCGGCTGTGATGCGGCGGAGGCCTCACCGCCCCCTACTACTCCCACCGCTGGCCAGGCCATCCCTCTACTCACCCACACCCCCTGTTATTCTGCGGCGACGGCAGCCTCACACCGGAGCGAACCAGTGAACCCTCGTACTCCTCTACGCGTGGGCATCCACTGCCGCATCTTCCCCGGCTCCACGTCGTCCCCTTCCTAGGCCTCGCTGTCGTCCACCGCCCTGGTGCTCTCGGCGCGGCGTGGTCAACGTGGTCAAGGAACGGCTTCCATCGGACGTGGACTGTACGTGGAGAGGCTGACAGCTGGGTCCACGGCCGCAGCAAGGAAGTGCCTCCTTATTACGTGCAAAATAATTATTCCTCCACCTGACAGCGGGGACCCACCGGATGGGCCACCGTATTTCGCGAAAAAAACGTTTCCCCCCTGACTGCTGGGACCCACCAGCTACATCTTCGCACGCAAGGAAGTGCCTGACAGTCGGGACCCACCTGGTCGAAGCGTACGTAGCGTTGTCATTCTGGTCGCGAACGTGTACGTACATATATACTGGTGGATGTAGAGGCGTGCACGTGTCGTAGTAGAGGCACGCACGTAGCATGTACATGTACGTACAGCGGCCAGGGTGCAAGAAAGAAAATACGGCCACGTATGTGTACATATGGGCGGGGTCTCGAACGCCTACTCGCGCATACATACGGCCAGGGCTCGTGTACATGGCTGGGTCGGAACGGAGAAACAGCGTCGTCGTCATGTTCATGGGGAGGCAACAGAATGCGTCGTGTTCATGGGGAGGCAACGGAATGCGTCGTGTTCATGGGGAGGCAACGGAATGCGTCATGTTCATCGGGAGGCAACGGAACGCGTGGGAGCCAACCGGCTGGGTCGGAACGGAATGCGTGGTCGTGTTCATCGGGAGGGCTTGGACGGAACAGGTGATGGAAACGAGGCCTGGCGTACCGCAAAACAGAGGAAACGGACCTCCTACATTTGGAACGGGGTCCTGTTGATCGGGAGGGGTGTGGCGTACCGCAAAACGGAGGAAACGGGCCTCCTACGGCC
>NC_057802.1:429004429-429019216 GCF_018294505.1 Triticum aestivum
GCTTCAGTTAGCAGCAGTAGCGAAGGAATCGCTCGATCGGGTTCAGTTAACAGCCATCGATCGATCGCTCGGGTTCAGTAACGCGTAGCCTGCAGTGCAATCGCTCTGGTTCATTTAGAGCCCAACGCCTTGCTCGGGTTCAGTTAGAGCCAACGCCTCGCACACGCGCGCGTACGTGTATGAGAGAAACGCGCATCGCTCGGCCCCCGACCTCCCACCGTAACCGGGAACTCCCCGAAATTTTCCTCCCCCTTGCTTCTACCACGGTTTTTTCCGTCATGGACGGCCCAAAGAATGTCATGCAGCTGCGTCTCCGGCCCGCCCAGGACAAAAAGCCCATTTTCTGTCATGATTTTTTGTCATAGAAGTAGGAGCCCACCACCTCTATGATGATACCGGGTTTTGTCACAATTATCGTCATAGAAGTGTCATATGTATGACAGAAAAAAAATTCGTTCGGCCCAAAATGTCATGGATGTGTCTTTTTTTTGTAGTGCCCCCTGGTGTGTGTTGAGTGCCAGAAATCCTTAAATATTCTATAAAAAATCATACTAAATTTTCAGGGCATTTGGAGAATTTTTATTTTCCGGACATTTTTTATTACACAGATAATTCAGAAAACAGACAGAAAATACTAATTTTGCTTTATTTAATCTAAATAACAGAAAGTAAAAGATGGGTACAGAGAGTCGTGCTTTCTAAATTCATCCATCTTATGCTCATCAAAAGGAATCCATTAACAAGGTTGATCAAGTCTTATTAACAAACTTCTTCCGAATGACATGAAACCAGAGAATTTTTGAATAACACTAGGTTACCTCAATGGGGATATGCATGTCCCCAACAATAAGAATATCATATTTCTTTTTCACAGTAGGAAGAGGGAATTCAAAACCTCCAATAGTAATAGTTGAAATTTTTCCGATAGAATTGATACTATGAACTTGAGGTTGTTTCTTCGGAAAGTGTACCGTATGCTCATCACCATTAACATGAAAATTGACATTGCCTTTGTTGCAATCAATAACAGCCCCTGTAGTATTTAAAAAGGGTCTACCAAGAATGATTGACATACTGTCATCCTCGGGAATATCAAGAATAATAAAGTCCGTTAAGATAGTAACATTTGCAACCACAACAAACACATCCTCGCAAATATCGATGGGTATAGCAGTTGATTTATTAGCCATTTGTCAAGAGATTTCAGTAGGTGTCAAATCAAGTCTACGATACAAAGAGAAAGGCATAACACTAACACCGGCTCCAAGATCACATAAAGCAGTTTTAACATAGTTTCTTTTAATGGAGCATGGTATAGTTGGTACTCCTGGATCTCCAAGTTTCTTTGGTATTCCACCTTAAAAGTATAATTAGCAAGCATGGTCGAAATTTCAGCTTCCGGTATCTTTCTTTTATTTGTAACAATATCTTCCATATACTTAGCATAAGGAGGCATTTTAAGCATATCAGTCAAACGCATACGCAAAAAGATAGGTCTAGTCATTTCAGCAAAGCGCACAAAATCCTCATCATCCTTTTTCTTGGATGGCTTAGGAGGAAAGGGCATGGGTTTCTGAACCCATTGTGCTCTTTCTTTACCATGTTTCCTAGCAACGAAGTCTCTCTTATCATAACGTTGATTCTTTGATTGTGGGTTATCAAGATCAACAACAGGTTCAATCTCTACATCATTATCATTACTAGGTTGAGCATCAACATGAACATCATTATTAACATTATCACTAGATTCATGTTCATCACTAGATTGTGTCTCAGCATTAGAAATAGAAATATCATTGGGATTCTCAGGTGTGTCTATAGCAGGTTCACTAGCATGCAAAGTCCTCTCAGTTTTCTTTTTATTTTTATTACTAGGACTAGGTGCATCAGTATTAGTTCTCTGAGAACCCTGCTCAACTCTCTTAGGATGGCCCTCGGGATACAAAGGTTCTTGGGTCATTTTACCACCTCTAGTCATAACCCTAACAGCATTATCGTTATTCTTACTATTCAACTCATTAAGCAAATCATCCTAAGCCTTAAGTACTTGCTCTACTTGAGTTGTAACCATGGAAGCATGTTTACTAATAAGCTTGAGATCATTTACAGTTCTACTCATATAATCACCCAAGTGGTCAAGCATGTAAGCATTACATTTCAATTGTCTACTAACATAAGCATTGGAATTTTCTTGTTTAACAATAAAATTATCACCTTCATCAAATCTACGGAGAGAGTTTACCTCTACTACCTGTGTCGGGTTATCAAGACCATGTATTTCTTCAATAGGCGGTAAATTCTTAACATCTTCAGGTTTAATACCTTTTTCTTTCATAGATTTATTTGCCTCTTGCATATCTTCAGGACTGAGAAATAGAATACCCCTTTCTTCGAGTTGGCTTATGAGTTGGTTCAAGAAGTGTCCAATCATTATCATTACTCAATATATTATTCAATAGCAATTCAGCTTGCTCAACAGTTCTTTCCCTAAAAACACAACTAGCACAACTATCCAGGTGGTCTGTGGAAGCATCGATTAGTCCATTATAAAAGATATCAATTATTTCATTTTTCTTGAGTGGATGATCAGGCAAAGCATTAAGTAATTAAAGAAGCCTCCCCCAAGCTTGTGGGAGAGACTCTTCTTCAATTTGCACAAAGTTAAATATTTCCTTTAAAGCAGCTTGTTTCTTATGAGTAGGAAAATATTTTGTAGAGAAGTACTAAATCATATCCTGGGGACTATGCACACAACGAGGAGCAAGAGAATTAAACCATAACTTAGCATCACCCTTTAACGAGAAAGGAAACAACTTAAGAATATAGTAGTAGCGAATTTTTTCCTCGTGAGCAAATAGGGTGGCTATATCATTCAATTTAGTAAGATGTGCCACAACAGTTTCAGATTCATAACCATGAAAAGGATCAGATTCAACCAAAGTAATTAACTCAGGATCGACAGAGAATTCATAATCCTTATCAGTAACAAAGATAGGTGAAGTAGAAAAAGGGGGATCATATTTCATTCTAGCATTCAAGGATTTTTCTTTCAGCTTAGCTAACAATTTCTTAAGATCTTCTCTATCATTGCAAGCAAAGAAGTCTCTAGCAGTTTCTTCATCCATAACATAACCCTCAGGCACAACAGGCAATTCATATCTAGGGGGAGAATCATAACCATCAGTTTCAATAATATCATCAGTTCAATAATTTCATTCTCTCTAACCCTAGCAAGTTGTTCATCAAGAAATTCGCCTAGTGGCACAATATTATCAAGCAGAGAAGTATTTTCATCATAAGCATCATGCATAGTAGAACTGGCATCATCAATAACATGCAACATATCGAAATCAATAGCAGGTGTAGGTGTCGCAAGTTTACTCAAAACAGAAGGAGAATCAAGTGCAGAGCTAGATGGCAGTTCCTTACCTCCCCTCGTAGTTGAGGGAAAAATCTTAGTTATTTGATCTTTCAAATTCCTCATAGTGATCAACAGATATAAATCCCAAGTGACTCGGAGAATAGAGCTATGCTCCCCGACAACGGCGCCAGAAAAAGGTCTTGATTACCCACAAGTATAGGGGATCGCAACAGTTTTCGAGGGTAGAGTATTCAACCCAAATTTATTGATTCGACACAAGGGGAGCCAAAGAATATTCTCAAGTATTAGCAGCTGAGTTATCAATTCAACCACACGTGAAGGACTTAATATCTGCTGCAAAATATTTAGTAGCAAAGTAGTATGGAAGTAACGGTTGTGGCAAAAGTGATAGTAGCAGTATTGTAGCAATTGTAACAGTGGCAACAGAAAAGTAACGAGGCAAAGATCAATATGTGAAAAGCTCGTAGGCAATGGATCAGTCATGGACATATGGATCTCCAAGAGACCGTTGTATTGAGAATCAAAAGAGAGAGAGGAAGCCATCTAGCTACTAACTACGGACCCATAGGTCTATAATGAACTACTCACACATCATCGGAGAGGCACCAATGGACATGATGAACCCCTCCGTGATGGTGTCTAGATTGGATTCCCCTAGGGTTTCTAGAATATTGGGGTATTTATAGAGCAAAGAGGCGGTTCGGGAGGCCACCGAGGTGGGCACAACCCACCAGGGTGCGCCTGGGCCTCCAGGCGCGCCCTGGTGTCTTGTGCTCATTGTCCGTGTCAAAACCGGCAGATCTCGGGTAGGGGGTCCCGAACTGTGCGTCTGAGGATCGAAGGTAACAGAGGTCAGGGACACGATGTTTTACCCAGGTTCGGGCCCTCTTGATGGAGCTAATACCCTACTTCCTGCTTGATTATCTTGGATGAATAAAGGGTTTACAAGAGTTGATCTACCTCGAGATCGCAATGGCTAAACCCTAGACGTCTAGCCTGTATGATTATAATTACCTCTACGCACTAAACCCTCCGGTTTATATAGACACCGGAGGGGCCTAGGGTTGTACAAAGTCGGTTGACAGGAAAAGGAATCTTCACATCTGAACGCCAAGCTTGCCATCCACGCAAAGGAGAGTCCCATCCGGACACGGGAGGAAGTCTTCTGTCTTGTATCTTCCGGCCCATTAGTCCGGCCCACGTCACATAGCCCGGACGCCCGAGGACCGCTTAATCCAGGACTCCCTCAGTAGCCGCCAAACCAGGCTTCAATGACGATGTGTCCGGCGTGCAGATTGTCTTCGGCATTGCAAGGCGGGTTCCTCCTCCGAATACTTCAAAGCATCTGTCCCGAAGAGTTATACTCGACTTTTCATTTAATGTCATACCCTTTGGCTTCTGCGCCTCCGTTGCTTCTGCTTCCATGTGTCGAGCGAATACAAAAGGTCAGAGTATTTTTTGCACATAACACCCTGGCCATGTAAGAAAGGCGTCTATTTAAAGGGATTGGATCTCAGATGCCATTCCACACCAGGCGAAAAATCCTTAGAGCTTGCTAGGAGAAACCATTCAAACATGGCTAGCTCTCCCAGTTCTTCCTCCCACCCTCATGGCTCCGAAAAAGGTGATTGGGGGAGATGTTCAGTACCCCATAACTAGCTGGTCGAGCTTCAAACGCAAGGATTCCTTCCCCCCGCGGATCTACTCCCCATTCGGTAGGATTAGCCTCTTTCACCGGCGAAGCCCTGGCGGAAAATTTTCCCCATCCCACCAGGGGGAACGAGTGTGCTTCGTCTCCTTATTAAGAGGCGTCGGATTTCCAATCCACCCTTTCCTCCGAGGTCACCTGGCCTACTACGGCCTCCAACTTCACAATCTTACGCCGGCCTCTATCCTGCACATCGTGGGTTTTGTCGCTCTTTGCGAGCTATACCTGGGCTGCGAGGCCCATTTTGAGTTATGGAGGAAGCTTTTTTGCCTCGTCCCTCGCACCCAAAAGGGATCTGTATTCGAGGTGGGCGGCACCAAGATATGGCGCATAGCCAGGACCGGATACCTGCCCGGCATGCCGAAGAAGGCATCCAAAGAGTGGCCCTCGGAGTGGTTTTATATCGAAGATGTCGCTCTCCCCGACCCAGTCCGAATGGGTCTTCCCGAATTTTCCAGTGCTCCATTGAGGAAACGCCACAGCTGGCGCCCTCGGAGCCTCGAGGACGAAGATAGCGTGGAAGTCCAACAATTAATGGGCAAGATAAGGACACTCGCCCAGGCCGGATTATCAATAATCGAGGTAATGGCGAATTCCATAACGCGAGGTGTTCAGCCACTCCAATTCAGAGGGCTCCCTATGTGGCACTACAATGGGGAAGATCACGCCTCACGCTGCGGATGAAAGGGTCCGGACACCCCCGCCGCCCTGGCCACAATATTGGCCGATCTGTACAAAGGGGAGAAAGAGGAGTTTACTCATCTTAAGCGTCGAGAGGGATTTTCCATGTACAATCCTCCTGACTGGGTGAGTTTTAATCCCGCCACCTTACTTAATCCTCTCCCAGAGTCATGTTTAATTGACATTAGCCCATCCATTTTAATAGGAATGGCAGAAGGTTATCGCGGGGATCCATATCCCCGCTCCACATCCGAAGGACCATAACCGGGACCTTGATCCTGGATTCGAAGAGGATCCAGACATATTTGTAGAGCTCAAGGAGGGAGTCTTCTACCAGGCGATCTATGATGGCACAGAAGTGGCCATCATGGCCGATTATCCCGGCCTCCTTCCTGCATCATATGTAAGTAGTCAGGAGACGTCTCCTCCGAAAGAGCTTCCTCATTATGCCTCACCCACCGCACTGTCTCGTGCTCCAAAGGGGAGGCGCTCGGCGCGCCATGCTGCACCAGAAGCGTCTCATAAGAGGGCGGCGCCTACGCCGAGCGGGTCTTCGAAAAGGAAGGCAAACGACAGCACGGCCAAGCCTTCATCGAAGAGTTATGTCTTTAAATATGCCCCATGGCAGTCACATTGAACCGTGACATTGTCTGCTGTGTTTTATCAGGAAGAGCGCTCGCCGGACTATGTCCGAGGATCCTGCCAGTCGTGCCTCCACCAATCAGGTTCCAGGCCCTGCCTTTAGGGCGGGAGCTGACACGGGGGTGACACCGGATTGTCCTCCTTCAGAGGATTCGGATAATGTATCCGTCACGAACTCTGAAGTAGAGAGCGCCATGAATCATCGGCGTCGGAGGGCTGCTCTTCACGAACCCAGCTTTACTAAAGAGGCGTTCAATGCCTTCAGCTCAGCTGATGCATACATCCGAGCTGCTCGGGATGGGCTTGCTAGAGCCACTGACCAACATTTGAAAGATATGCGGGTAAGTACGTAGTGTACAGATCTGGTAATCATATACCAGTAGCCCCCGAGACTTGAAGCAGTTGAAACAACTGATTTAAGGATCATTGTATAATCAGGCACTCACGGAGAAGAACAACATGCTGTCTCATGAGCTGGAAAAGTGTCGGACCCAGCTAGCTGTTGTCACCGCCGAACTTGAGAAATCCAAGGAGGCACTGCCTGGTAATGTTCCCCTCCATCCAGAAAAAATATAATCATATACTAGTAATGTTAATACTGTTGTATTTCCCATGACAGGATCGTTAGATCAACTGAAAGAGGAACTGAAGGTCGCATAGGTGGGTAAACAATAGGCCGAAAAGCAACTGGCCGCTGGCGAACGTGTGTTGACACGGACCAGGGATGATAAGAACAAGCTGCGGGATTCCAACACCCTGTTGGGCGAAGAGCTAAAAGACGTGTGAGCCCAGCTAGTGGACGCCGTAAAGGAGAACAGGAGGCAACGGGGCGGCATATTCAGTATGCTTTTGAACTTACCTTCGTGTAGTGCGATAAAGAAATGAGTTACAGATTTATGTCTGCAGGTATGCTGACTGGCCGTCCCGAAGAGGAAATGTCCGGATCTCAAGGTGATCTGCTGTAAGAGATGTCCCAAGTGCACGATCGAGCTCAGAAAGCAATGTGGAGCTTTGCCAAGGCTTTATGGCCATCTGCATCCCCTCAAGGAAGTATGGAGGAGCTTGTGAAGCTATTCAAGGGAGCTCGGTGCCGCTTTGGATTATGGAAGATATCGGCTTGCTGGGAAGGTGCACGAGAGGCCTGGGCCATGGTGAAAACGCGGTACACCAGACTTGATCTGAATCATATGGCCCGGGTCGGGCCTCGGGGGTCAGATGGTCAAGAAATTCCAGTGAGCTTGGTATATGACCAAGTAAAGATAGCCGCCAAGTTTTCACAACAGGATTGTAAGGTAGACAGCCTGTTAGACGATATAGAGGAAGAATTTTTTGAGTCCAAGTGACTATGTACTTCAATTTAAAAAAATTCCCTAGCCGAATTGTAAAACCATTGTCATGGTAGACCTTTTCGCTTCGACCTCCGGACCCGAAGGTGTGGAGTGTTTCCGAATACCGGACCGGTGATAAATACCGGGGCATGCGTGGAAACCAGGCGTAGGGGTCATAGTTGCTTGAACACACAAGTTGTATTCGGCTAGCTATGTTATATTACTTATTGATTGTAAGAAACATCTTCCAGAGAGAATAGTTCCGTTAAGGGTTCCTTTCCCTGGGTGAACATGCATTAGTATGCATGCCCAAACTGTGATTCGAAAAATCGCAGCATACATAATATCTGGGGGTTCATAGTGCAACGAGGGTAAAACGTCTTTTGTCCGCCGACCGATTATTCCCTTAAGAACGCTAGCTTTCGGCTTCACCCAGTCTGAGGTACAAGTTCGGATGTCCCGGCTGTAACAATCGCATAGGTGCTCCCTTTATGCCCTAGCCGAACAAACGGGAACGTAGGGCATAAGCACAGGAGCCAGGCAACCCAGCTTGGCAAAAACTTAAGTCATAAAGGTGCATATAATGGCGAATAAAAGGTACATATGAGAAAAGGACACATATGTTGTGAGCTTGATGCTCGAAAAATGATAATAAGCTTCTGTAAAAGAAGCCCCCAGGTATTATGGGCGTATACATTTAAGGATGTGTACCTCATAAGTGTGCAGTCTAGCCACACAAGAGCTATAAAGCTAAAGAAAAAATTTAAAGAGAGAGAAAATGGAAAAAGGAGAAAACGAAAACGAACAATGAGTCCGGCTCTAGGCGTAGAATCTTCAGAGTCTGGCGGCATTCCACGGGTTTGGCTTTAAGCGATTATCCGATTGAAAGTGCAACTATCGCTGGGTGGTTTTGGCAATTTCTAACAACATATAGCTCATTGAGCTGATGCTATTTCAAGATAAATATTTCAGGAAAGCTCAATGTTTGGCATGGCATGGGTTAAGAAAGTGGACCCCTCAAAATGCTAAGGACAAAAGGATTGGCTCAAGCTCAAGGCACAAGACTCTACATTTTTCATTTTAGTGATCCAAGATCACATTGAGTCCATAGGAAAAGCCAATACTATTAAGAGGGGGTGAGGTATTGCTTAATGAGGTTCTTGCTCAAAATGCTTAGTGATATGCTCCGAAACCCTCAACTACTTTCTCATATCCAAAATATGTCCCAAACCAAAAGTCAAACTCGGCCCCACCGATTTGATCTATCCGGCGCCGCCGAGTTCACTTGACATAGCCACTGCCACAAACCCTAGTCTTTTCGGTCTCACCGATAGGGATCTCGGTCTCACCGAGATGGGATTGTAATCTCTCTATTTCCCTTCGTAACATTTCGGTCCAACCGAGATGAGCGATCGGTCCCACCGAGATTGCAATGTAAACTCTCTATTTCCCTTTCGTAACGTTTCGGTCCAACCGAGATGAGCGAATCGGTCCCACCGAGTTTGCCTGACCAACTCTCTGGTTAGTCTATTACCAAAATCGGTCTCACCAAGTTTGTGTAATCAGTCTCACCGAGATTACGTTATGCCCTAACCCTAATGACATCGGTCCCACCGAGTTGACATGTCGGTCCCACCGAAAATCCTAATGGTCACATTATGAACCAAATCGGTCCCACCGAGTTCTCTGAATCGGTCCCACCGAGTTTGGTAAATTGTGTGTAACAGTTAGATTTTGTGTGGAGGCTATATATACCCCTCCACCCACTCTTCATTTGAGGAGAGACCCATCAGAACATGCCTACACTTCCAACATACATTTTCTGAGAGAGAACCACCTACACTTGTGTTGAGGTCAAGATATTCCATTCCAACCACATAAATCTTGATCTCTAGCCTTCCCCAAGTTGCCTTCCACTCAAATCATCTTTCTACCAAATCCAATACTATGAGAGAGAGTTGAGTGTTGGGGAGACTATCATTTGAAGCACAAGAGCAAGGAGTTCATCATCAACACACCATCTATTACCTCTTGGAGGGTGGTGTCTCCTAGATTGGTTAGGTGTCACTTGGGAGCCTCCGCCAAGCTTGTGGAGTTGAACCAAGGAGTTTGTACGGGCAAGGAGATCGCCTACTTCGTGAAGATCTACCCTAGTGAGGCAAGTCCTTCATGGGCTACGGCCATGGTGGGATAGACAAGGTTGCTTCTTCGTGGACCCTTCATGGGTGGAGCCCTCCGTGGACTCGCGCAACCGTTACCCTTCGTGGGTTGAAGTCTCCATCAACGTGGATGTACAATAGCACCACCTATCGGAACCATGGATAAAAAATCTTTGTGTCTACATTGTGTTTGCTCCCTCCAAACTCCTCCCTTTACCTTCATATGCAATTGTTTTACATTCCGCTGCTATACTCTTAGAATTGCATGTGTAGGTTGATTGATTGACTTGTGCTAAGTTCCTAATATCTGCCAAGAATTAAAATTGGGAAAAGGCTAGATTTTTATTTGGTCAAGTAGTCTAATCACCCACCCCCCCCCCTCTAGACATACTTTCGATCCTACACCGATGCACCACGCAGGCGGTACGCACCTCCAGTGAGAACTTCATCTATAATGAAGGGACCCTCCCATTTGGGCTTGAGTTTGTCCTTCTTATTTTCCGGCAAGCGTAGAACGAGTTCACCAACATTATAAGTCCTGGCCCGCACTTCTCTGCTTTGGTATATGCGAGCTTGTTGTTGATAGAATGCGGAACGGGCTTTTGCAACATCGCGCTCCTCCTCCAGGGCATCTAGATTGTCCTGCCGATCAAGCTCGGCTTCTCTCTCTTCGTACATGCGCACTCGAGGTGAGTCATGAATGATGTCGCAGGGCAAAACAGCCTCTGCACCGTACACCATGAAGAATGTTTAGTAACCGGTAGTGCCATTGGGCGTGGTCCGCAGCCCCCAGAGTACGGAGTCGAGTTCCTCGACCCAGTGTTTGTCTGACTCTTTCAAAGACCGCACTAGTCTAGGCTTAATGTTGCTCATGATAAGACCATTAGCTCGTTCGACTTGACCGTTTGTTTGTGGATGATAGACGAAGGCATAATCGAGCTTGATGCCCAGGTTAGCACACCAGGTTTTCACATCGTTGGCTATAAAATTGGAGCCATTATCGGTGAAGATGTTGTGTGGGACACCATAACGGTGTACGACACCGGATATAAAGTCTATCACTGGTCCGGCTTCGGCCGTTTTAACTGGTTTGGCCTCTATCCACTTAGTGAATTTATCTACCATGACCAGCAGATATTTTTTCTTATGGCTTCCCCCTTTAAGGAGTCCAACCATATCAAACCCCCAGACCGTGAAAGGCCAAGTAATGGGGATTGTTTGTAGAGCGGTAGGCGGTATATGGCTTTAATTGGCTAAAAGCTGGCATCCTACACAACGTTGGACAAGGTCCTGTGCATCTGCTCGGGCCATCGTCCAGAAGAAACCAGTACGGAATGCTTTCATTACAAGAGCCCTAGCCACAGCGTGGTGACCGCCGAGACCAGCATGGATTTCGGCCAGGAGCTGTTGTCCTTCTTCTTCGGAGATACATCTTTGAAGCACTCCGGTAGCGCACTTCTTGTAGAGCTATCCTTCATGGACCTTGTAGGCTTTCGAACGCTGAGCGATGCATCGAGCCTCATTCTGATCCTCAGGGAGCTCTCGCCTATTGAGGTAGGCCAAGAAGGGTTCGGTCCATGGGGCAATTACTGCCATTATTAGATGGGCCGATGGTGTTATTTCGGTGGCTGAGCCCCCGATGATATCTGTATCGTGTTCGGAATCTGGGGGTATAATCAGATCCGGACTAGTGTTGCCGCTCTCAGCCTACCACGCCACGGATGGCTTGAAGAGCCTTTCGAAAAAGATGTTAGGCGGGATGGGGTCACGCTTGGCGCCCATGCGAGCAAGGACATCCGCCGCTTGATTACTTTCTCGAGCCACATGATGAAACTCTTGTCCCTCGAACCGAGCTGATATTTTGAGTATAGGGTTACGGTAGGCCGCCATCTTCGGATCTTTTGCGTTGAAGTTTTCATTTATTTGGGATATTGCGAGATTTGAATCCCCGCGCACCTCCAGGCGTTGTATGCCCATGGAGACAGCCATTTGAAGACCGTGCAATAAGGCCTCGTATTCGGCCGCGTTATTGGAGTACGTATTGGACTGTGTCTCCTGTGGGGGATGTTAAGACAACGCCCGCTCCTAGACCGGCCAGCAATTTAGAGCCATCGAAGTGCATGACTGTGACGCCCCCGATTTGACCGTACACTAATCATGCACGCAAATGTGTACGATCAAGATCAGGGACTCACGGGAAGATATCTCAACACAACTCTAAAACATAAATAAGTCATACAACCATCATAATACAAGCCAGGGGCCTCGAGGGCTCGAATACAAGTGCTCGATCATAGACGAGTCAGCAGAAGCAACAATATCTGAGTACAGACACAAGTTAAACAAGTTTGCCTTAAGAAGGCTAGCACAAACTGGGATACAGATCGAACGAGGCACAGGCCTCCTGCCTGGGATCCTCCTAACTACTCCTGGTCGTCGTCAGCGGCCTGCACATAGTAGTAGGCACCTCCAGTGTCGTAGGAGTCGTCGTCGACGGTGGCGTCTGGCTCCTGGACTCCAGCATCTGGTTGCGACAACCAGATAGAAAGGAAAAGGGGAAAAGAGGGAGAGAAGCAACCGTGAGTACTCATCCAAAGTTCTCGCAAGCAAGGAGCTACACTACATATGCATGGGTATATGTGTAAAGGGGCATATCAGTGGACTAAACTGCAGAATGCCAGAATAAAAGGGGGATACCTAGTCCTGTCGAAGACTATGCTTCTGGCCAACTCCATCTTGCAGCATGTAGAAGAGAGTAGATTGAAGTCCTCCAAGTAGCATCGCATAGCATAATCCTACCCGGCGATCCCCTCCTCGTCGCCCTGTTAGAGAGCGATCACCGGGTTGTATCTGGCACTTGGAAGGGTGTATTTTATTCAGTATCCAGTTCTAGTTGTCAAAAGGTCAAGGTACAACTCCGGGTCGTCCTTTTACCGAGGGACACGGCTATTCGAATAGATAAAGTTCCCTGCAGGGGTGCACCACATAACCCAACACGCTCGATCCCATTTGGCCGGACACACTTTTCTTGGTCATGCCCGGCCTCGGAAGATCAACACGTCGCAGCCCCACCTAAGCACAACAGAGAGGTCAGCACGCCGGTCTAACCCTATGCGCGCAGGGGTCTGGGCCCATCGCCCTATGCACACCTACACGTTGCGAACGCGACCGCGAGCAGACCTAGCAACCCACACGATCACGGCGGTTACGTCAAAGCGGTCCAACACGGCGCGCGCCACTCAGTCGCTAACGTCACGAAGGCTTCGGCTGATACCACAACGCCGGGATACCCATAACTACTCCCGTGTAGATGGTTAGTGCGTATAGACCAAATGGCCAGACTCAGATCAAATACCCAGAACTCGTTAAGCGTGTTATATTTAAATAACCGCGAACGCCGACCAGGGCCAGGCCCACCTCTCTCCTGGGTGGTCTCAACCTGCCCTGTCGCTCCGCCACAAAGATCCACTTGCGGGTACTCCTACGAGCCGACCCGACTTTATTTACCACATGTGTCATGTATAGAGTATATAAGTATATACCCGTGATCACCGCCCAGGTGATCACGGCCCGATAGTATAGCACAGCAGACGGACAAGAATGTAGGGCCACTGATGGAAAACTAGCATCCTATACTAAGCATGTAGGATTGCAGGTAAAGGTAACAACAGTAGAAGCAAGGCAGGCTATGCATCAGTATAGGATTAACGGAAAGCAGTAGCATGCTACACTACTCTAATGCAAGCAGTAAAGAGAAGAATAGGCGATATCTGGTGATCAAGGGGGGGCTTGCCTGGTTGCTCTGGCAAGTAGGAGGGTTCGTCAACTCCGTAGTCGAACTGGGCAGCAGCAGTGTCGGTCTCGTAGTCTACCGGAGAGAAGAGGGGGAAGAAACAGTAAATACAATGCAAACATAAACATGACGATGCGTGACATGACAATGAGCAGTGCTAGGTGTGTCCTAACGCGACAGTAGGTGGTACCGGCGAAGGGGGGGAACATCCGGGAAAGTATTCCCGCTGTTTCGCGTTTCGGACAGACGGACCGGAGGGGGAAAGTTGCGAGTTCGATAGGTTAGGGAGGTGTGGTGGACGAACGGACTGCGTATCCGGATTCATCTCGTCGTTCTGAGCAACTTTCATGTACAAAGTATTTCCATTCGAGTTACGGATTAAAAGATATGATTTTCTAAAGATTTTAATAATTTCTGGAATTTAATTAATTATTTAATTTAATTCGAAATTTGGATTTATGACATCAGCATGAGGTCATGCTGACGTCAGCAGTCAACGTTGACCGTTGACCTGGTCAACCTGACAGGTGGGTCCCACCTGTCAGGGGCTGTTAGCTAATTAACTACCGTTTAGTTAAATTGATTAACTAATTAGATTAGTTTAAACAGGATTAATTAACTTAATTAATTTAGTTAATTAATTAATTTATTAATTAAATTTATTTTTATTTTCTTTATTTATTTATTTATTTTTCTTAATCATCATTTTTTTTCGTTCTGTGGGCTGGGCCCCATATGTCATAGGGCCACGGGGGTTCGGTCCCAGGGGCAGGGGCTCAGGGTGCGAGGCCCCACCTGGCAGTGGCCCAGGGGCCACAGCGGGTTTGGTCCAATGGGTGCGGGCGCACCCGAGCGAGCGCTCGCCCGCGGGGCGGGACGAGGACGCCAGGGCACCGATGGCGGGGCTCGCCGGCGCGGCCAGGGGCCACGGTGGGTGGAGGCGAGGGGTGGCGCCGGTGCGGTCAGAGTGGCGCGGAGGGGCAGGCGCGGTGGCGCGGCCACGGGACAGAGGGAGAGACGGGGGAGGGCGAGGCCATGGCCGAGGTGGCCAGAGCAGGAGAAGCGTCGGGAGCCGGAGGGCGGGGCGGTGGTCG
>NC_057802.1:429020148-429029118 GCF_018294505.1 Triticum aestivum
GGGTCGAGCGCGACGGCGATGGCCTCCTCCTCGATCCCGATCCAATCGGGGGAGAGGGGGGGATATTTCGGGGGAGTGGGAGGAGGTGTCGGTGGTGAGTGGATAAGGGGATAAGGAGGGGTGGGTGGCCGGCCGGCTGGGCCTGGGGGTTGGCCCAGTTGGGCCAGGGTCCGGGGGGGGCTCCTCTTTTTGTTTTTGTTTTTTTGTTCTGTTTTCTTTTTTTGTAATTTTTTGCTTTTATTTATTTGCTTTTCTGTTTTATTTCAATTTAAACTATTTAGGCATTTTATAAAAATGTGTTTACCACACCATATTTACTTATGCAAAATATGGCATCTCCCGAACATTTTTATTTTAATATTTGAAAACCTTTGTCGTTTGACTTATTTAGGATTTAAATTTGAAACGGTTTTGAATTAACCCGAGATTAATTACAGTGACAGAGGTGATGTGCCATCATTAACGTGAGATTACTGTAGCATGATTATCCGGGCGTTACAAATCTCCTCCACTACAAGAAATCTCGTCCTGAGATTTAGGAGGTAGAAGGAAACAGTGCGGGGTATTCTTCGCGCAGACGATCCTGTCGTTCCCAAGTGGCTTCATCTTCAGAATGGTGCGACCACTGGACTTTGAGAAACTTGATCGCCTTCTGACGTGTGCGGCGTTTAGCTTGGTCGAGAATGCGGACTGGATGCTCCTTATAGGAGAGGTCTTGCTGCAATTCGAGCACTTCATGATCCACTGCTCGGATTGGGTCCTTGAAGCAACGGCGGAGCTGTGACACATGGAACACATCGTGAACCTGAGAAAGGTTCGGCGGAAGCTCCAGTTGGTATGCCACTTTTCCATGCCTTTTGAGAATAGTGAATGGGCCAATATATCGAGGAGCTAGTTTGCCCTTGATTCCGAAGCGGTGAGCACCCTTCATTGGTGTGACCCAAAGATAAGCCTTTTCGCCAGGTTGATAGACCATGTCTTTATGATGACCAAAGAGTGGACGTTCCCCAGTTTCTGACCAGTTCAGAGGGGTTCGGCACTTTCGTCCATATAACACTTCGAAGGGGGCCATCTTCAGACTAGCTTGATAGCTATTATTATAAGAGAACTCAGCATACGGGAGAGATTCCTCCCATTTCTTGCCGAAGGAAATAACACAAGCTCGAAGCATGTCTTCGAGAACTTGGTTGACGCGCTCAACTTGCCCCTGCGACTGAGGATGAAACGCAGTACTGAATGACAGGTGAGTTCCCATAGCTTCTTGGAAACTTGCCCAGAATCTTGAAGTGAATAAGCTGCCACGGTCTGAGCTGATAACCAATGGAATACCGTGGAGTGAAACAATCCTGGACATATAGAGCGTTGCCAGCTGACTAGCAGTGATCGTTTCTTTGACCGCCAGGAAATGTGCAACTTTGGAAAGCCGGTCAATGACGACAAGAATAGCATCATTACCTTTCTGTGATTTGGGAAATCCAATGACGAAGTCCATCTCAACATGGTCCCATTTCCATTCAGGAATAGAGATAGGTTGCAGAGTTCCAGCAGGCCTTTGATGTTCTGCTTTGATACGACGGCAAACGTCACACTCAGCAACATAACGAGCAATGTCTTGTTTCATATTAGACCACCCGAATCTCTGACGGATGTCTTGGTACATCTTTGTACTACCAGGATGGATACACAGGGGCGTATCATGAGCTTCTTTCATAACTTCCTGTGTCATATCCAGGTTTTTCTCTGCACATGGCACCACTAGGCGGCCCTTGAAGTATAAAGTGCCATCTTCAGCAATAGTGAAGAATGAGGGCTTTCCTTCTACGAGGTAGCGCTTAATCTTGTGGGCTTCAGAGTCATACTTCTGTAGCCTTTTGATGCTGTCCACGAGATCTGGTTTAGCAACTAGGGTATTGAGGGAACCCTGGGTAACAACGTGGAGGTTCACCTTGCCAAACTCCTTAGGAGGGGGAGCGAGTGCACCCGGAGGAACAATATGGAGGTTCAGCTTCCTGAATTCTTCAACAAGCGAGGGCTGAACTTTGTGAACCTGGAGGTGGTTGCAGTAAGACTTGCGGCTCAAGGCATCAGCCATTACATTAGCCTTGCCTGGCGTATAGGAAATACCCAAGTCAAAGTCTGCAACAAGCTCCATCCATCTCTGCTGACGGAGGTTCAGGTCTGGCTGAGTAAACAGATACTTCAGACTTTGGTGGTCAGTGAAGATCTCGCAACGATTACCGAGAAGGTAATGTCGCCACTGCTTCAGCGCATGAATGACAGCAGCAAGTTCGAGGTCGTGAACTGGGTAGTTCTCTTTGTGAGGGCGCAATTGCCGAGAGGCATAAGCAATCACTTTGCGGTCTTGCATTAGGACACCGCCTAATCCTTGACGGGAAGCGTCGCAGTAAATGACAAAGTCCTTCTTAGTATCAGGTGGAGCTAGAACTGGGGCAGAAGTCAACTTGTCTTTGAGTGCCTGGAAACTTTCCTGACATTTGTCTGTCCATTGGAACTTGACGCCCTTATGCAACAGGTTAGTCAGAGGCCTGGCGATCTTGGAGAAGTTCTCGACGAATCGACGGCAATAGCTGGCGAGACCGAGAAAACTTCTGACTTGCTTAACGTTCTTGGGAGGAGTCCAATCAAGGATAGCCTGGACTCGTTCAGGGTTGACGGCAATACCATCCTTAGAGATGACATGCCCAAGATAGGTTACTTCCGGTAGCCAGAATTCACATTTGGAGAACTTGGCATATAGTTGATGCTCTCGTAGCTTTTCCAGCACAAGTCGAAGATGTTCAGCATGTTCTTCTTCGTTCTTGGAAAATACCAGGATATCATCCAGATAAACCACGACGAACTTGTCGAGGTAATCCATGAATATATAGTTCATCAGACGAGAGAAGGTGGCTGGAGTATTGGTTAAACCGAAAGACATGACGGTGTACTCGTATGAACCATAGCGAGTCACGAAGGCGGTCTTTGGGATATCCTCTTCGCGAACACGGATCTGGTGGTAACCCAACCTCAAGTCGAGCTTAGAGAACACTGACGAACCCGCCAGTTGATCATACAGATCATTGATCCGAGGAAGAGGGTATTTATTCTGAATGGTAGCTTGGTTTATAGGACGGTAGTCTTGAACTAATCGGTTCGTCCCATCCTTCTTCTTGACAAAGAGAGAAGGTGCTCCCCAAGGAGAGCAACTTGGGCGAATGAATCCTTTGCGAAGAGAATTGTCGATTTCCTCCTTAAGCTCAAGGAGTTCATGCGGCGGCATCTTGTAGGGTCGCTTGGCTATAGGAGTGGTGCCTGGTTTCAAGTCGATGATGAATTCGACTGCTCTAGCAGGGGGAATCCCTGGAAGTTCTTCAGGAAAGACGTCGAGGAATTCACGCACGACGGGAATGTTTTCAATGCCCTCGAGTGGTGCAGCGTTCAATGCATTCAAGGCATAGAGCCTGGCCTCGGCATTTTGCACCAGATGGGCTTGGTAAGTAACTATCTCATCTGAAGGGTGTAGCAGATGGACGGTCTTAGTGGTGCAAATGATTGAAGCAGTATGCGCTTTTAACCAATTCATTCCCAGAATGAGATCAATGCTACAGGACTTCAGTACGATGGGAGAGACAAGAAATTCCAGTCCTTCAATTTCAACAGGAACGTCGTGACTAACCATAGAGGTTTGACATTGGCCCGCAGGGGTATGTACCACTAGCAGAGTGTTCATCTCTTTGTATTTAATGCCATGCAGGAATGCAAATTCTGCCGATATGAATGAATGGGATGCTCCTGTATCAAATAAAACGGATGCTGGTACTGAATTTACGAGGAGTGTACCCATCACAGAAGCAGGCTGGTCTTGAGCTTCGTTGAGATCAACGTGGTTGGCATGAGCACGACCATAAGACTTAGCATTGTTGTTGCGGGGCTGGTTGTTACCACGGCCAGCTGCTGGAAGGGCCAGTTGATTCTGGTTCTGATTCTGATAGCAGTTCCTGGCAAAGTGACCCGGTTGACCACACTTGTAGCACAGACCATTATCGGGAGTGGGAACAGGAGCCCCAGGTGGGGGAGCTGGTAGCTTTGACTGCCTAGATGGTGGAGGAGGCACACGCGGTGCAGCATAAGATTTCCTTGGAGCATGTGCATTTGGACGGTACATGCTGTTCGGGATCCATATCTTTCGCTTCTGCGAGGGCGGGCCCGAAGATGAGCCCGTGTCGCGGTTGCGCCTCTGAGAGCTCTGGTATTCCTGCAGACCAGTCTCGACATTGATGGCCTTATTCACCAAGGTGGCGAAATCGGCGAAGTCATGCACCAGAAGTGCGAGTTTGATGTCAGCTTGTAGTCCATCACGGAACTTCTCCTGTCTGCGAGCATCAGTTGCAATGTCTTCTTCAGCATAGTGGGACAAGTCCAGAAACTCCCGTTGATAAGCTTCAACAGTTTTGTTGCCTTGGGTGAGGTTGCGGAACTCACGCTTCTTCCGGTCCATGACTCCCTGAGGAATGAAGCGGGCACGAAAAGCAGCTTGGAAGTCTGGCCAGGTGATGATAGTTCCAGCTGGCAGAGTACGCCTGTGGCTGTCCCACCATTGAGCTGCGGGTCCCTTCAGAAAGAAGGAAGCAAAGTTGACATAGCTGGCAGGGGCTACATCGGCAGACTCCATCTCATAGGTGATGTCACGGAGCCAGTCATCAGCATCCAGAGGCTGAGTTGAGCTGCGGTACACAGTTGGATTGAGGCGCATGAAATCCTGCAGAGTTACTGGGGTTGGTTGCTGGTCCATATTGGGGCGAGGAAACTGAGCCATCATATTTTCCATGAATTGGCGGTTCAGTTCAAACTGCTGGATCATACCAGCCATGTACTCAGGTGGTGGTGGGGCATTGCCACCACTACCACGACCACCTGGTCTAACCATCCTGCTAATATATAACAGGGGTAGTTCAGTCATTGAGAAATTTGCAAAGACAAGAATCATTCATGATGAAACATGCATAATGAAAGGAGCACGACAGCTACTACATAGTAGTCGGCATAACTTACAAAAGGGGTCATGCATAGAGTTCAGTACACAGAGTTCAGTACACAGACTAAGACATCATAGGCGGCACACAGGCTCGCGGCGAATGCATCTAACACTACAAGCAAGCCTACATCAGTCCCAAGAGGTACTGTGGAGGTAATCGTAGCCCGACAGCTGGTAGTGAGGCAACGGATAGC
This sequence comes from Triticum aestivum, assembly GCF_018294505.1. NCBI lineage: Eukaryota > Viridiplantae > Streptophyta > Magnoliopsida > Poales > Poaceae > Triticum > Triticum aestivum. The sequence goes on from NC_057802.1 coordinate 429,025,378, forward strand.
CCTCCACGTCAGCAGACTGGGGGCCGCGGATACTCAGGTGTAGAGCCCAACGCTCAGGTGGCAGAAGAGGACCAAGTGCGGGAGAGTAGCCTCCCACCTCTGGCCAACCGACACCGTGGGGCATCACGGTCCTGGCTGGGTAGATCGCAGTACGCGGTAGCTGTCCACATCGGACAAAGGGGTGCAGCAGCGTCAGAGCACGGTAAAGGTGCTGACGGGTGGTGTACATCTCGTGGCGAAGAGCTCGGTTAGCTCGATCCAGCCCATCAGCATGCAGAACCAGGTTTTGATGGTAGAAGGGCTCTCGGGTGACAGTGGAGTAGGCAGCAGTATAGTATCCCTCCGCACCAACATCAGATGCGATAGCAATGTGCCTGAAAGGGGAGGTGTCCAACTCCCGATACTCTCCACGAAGACGTGTCAGAGCAGCATAGGCAGCATCGTGGACAGCCATATCGATGGTCACACCAACACCATGAGCGGTGTGCAGCACGGTAGTGGAGTCATACTCCCGCGAGTAGAGGTGGACGATGGCACGGTACTGCTCCTGGTTAAAGTCCTGGTACTCCTCGTAGACGGTGTACTCAGGGTGCCAGCGATAACCCAGATAGGTCATCATCTCAGCTAGCACAGCCGGTGATCCCGAGGCACCAATGGCCGTCGTGTGGCGCACGACCTGCCTCGTGGGTTCCATCTGAAAGCAAAGACGTTTCAAAGGAGTCAAATGACAGTGTGTGAATTGTTCAAAATACTATTCTAAGAAACAACTATGGCTTATCCAACTTTGGGGTGAATGCGGTCACGGGATCCTAGTGTTAGAGTTAGTAAATTCGTTTAACCCGAGTAGAAGAGAGTTCAGAGTCCCAGAGTAAAGGTCGAGGAGTAAAAGATCCTAGTACCACCCAATGGCGACGTGGGCCCGTAAGACACACAGCCATGTTAGTAAAAGTTTTATAATGTCTAGACTCGACTTCGGCCAAGGAGTGTGGAAAGGGGGATTCCTACAGGCAGTCGGCTCTGATACCAACTTGTGACGCCCCCGATTTGACCGTACACTAATCATGCACGCAAATGTGTACGATCAAGATCAGGGACTCATGGGAAGATATCACAACACAACTCTAAAACATAAATAAGTCATACAAGCATCATAATACAAGCCAAGGGCCTCGAGGGCTCGAATACAAGTGCTTGATCATAGACGAGTCAGCGGAAGCAACAATATCTGAGTACAGACACAAGTTAAACAAGTTTGCCTTAAGAAGGCTAGCACAAACTGGGATACAGATCGAACGAGGCGCAGGCCTCCTGCCTGGGATCCTCCTAACTACTCCTGGTCGTCGTCAGCGGCCTACACGTAGTAGTAGGCACCTCCAATGTCGTAGGAGTCGTCGTCGACGGTGGCGTATGGCTCCTGGACTCCAGCATCTGGTTGCGACAACCAGATAGAAAGGAAAAGGGGAAAAGAGGGAGAGAAGCAACCGTGAGTACTCATCCAAAGTACTCGCAAGCAAGGAGCTACACTACATATGCATGGGTATATGTGTAAAGGGGCATATCAGTGGACTGAACTGCTGAATGCCAGAATAAAAGGGGGATAGCTAGTCCTGTCAAAGACTACGCTTCTGGCCATCTCCATCTTGCAGCATGTAGAAGAGAGTAGATTGAAGTCCTCCAAGTAGCATCGCATAGCATAATCCTACCCGGCGATCCCCTCCTCGTCGCCCTGTTAGAGAGCGATCACCGGGTTGTATCTGGCACTTGGAAGGGTGTATTTTATTCAGTATCCAGTTCTAGTTGTCATAAGGTCAAGGTACAACTCCAGGTCGTCCTTTTACCGAGGGACACGGCTATTCGAATAGATAAAGTTCCCTGCAGGGGTGCACCACATAACCCAACACGCTCGATCCCATTTGGCCGGACACACTTTTCTGGGTCATGCCCGGCCTCGGAAGATCAACACGTCGCAGCCCCACCTAAGCACAACAGAGAGGTCAGCACGCCGGTCTAACCCTATGCACGCAGGGGTCTGGGCCCATCGCCCTATGCACACCTGCACGTTGCGAACGCGGCCGCGAGCAGACCTGACAACCCACACGATCACGGCGGTTACGTCAAAGCGGTCCAACACGGCGCGCGCCACTCAGTCGCTGATGTCACGAAGGCTTCGGCTGATACCACGACGCCGGGATACCCATAACTACTCCCGCGTAGATGGTTAGTGCGTATAGACCAAATGGCCAGACTCAGATCAAATACCCAGAACTCGTTAAGCGTGTTATATTTAAATAACCGCGAACGCCGACCAGGGCCAGGCCCACCTCTCTCCTGGGTGGTCTCAACCTGCCCTGTCGCTCCGCCACAAAGATCCACTTGCGGGTACTCCTACGAGCCGACCCGACTTTATTTACCACATGTGTCATGTATAGAGTATATAAGTATATACCCGTGATCACCGCCCAGGTGATCACGGCCCGATAGTATAGCACAGCAGACGGACAAGAATGTAGGGCCACTGATGGAAAACTAGCATCCTATACTAAGCATGTAGGATTGCAGGTAAAGGTAACAACAGTAGAAGCAAGGCAGGCTATGCATCAGTATAGGATTAACGGAAAGCAGTAACATGCTACACTACTCTAATGCAAGCAGTAAAGAGAATAATAGGCGATATCTGGTGATCAAGGGGGGGCTTGCCTGGTTGCTCTGGCAAGTAGGAGGGTTCGTCAACTCCGTAGTCGAACTGGGCAGCAGCAGTGTCGGTCTCGTAGTCTACCGGAGAGAAGAGGGGGAAGAAACAGTAAATACAATGCAAACATAAACATGACGATGCGTGACATGACAATGAGCAGTGCTAGGTGTGTCCTAACGCGACAGTAGGTGGTACCGGCGAAGGGGGGGAACATCCGGGAAAGTATTCCCGCTGTTTCGCGTTTCGGACAGACGGACCGGACGGGGAAAGTTGCGAGTTCGATAGGTTAGGGAGGTGTGGTGGATGAACGGACTGCGTATCCGGATTCATCTCGTCGTTCTGAGCAACTTTCATATACAAAGTATTTCCATCCGAGTTACGGATTAAAAGATATGATTTTCTAAAGATTTTAATAATTTCTGGAATTTAATTAATTATTTAATTTAATTCGAAATTTGGATTTATGACATCAGCATGAGGTCATGCTGACATCAGCAGTTGACCGTTGACCTGGTCAACCTGACAGGTGGGTCCCACCTGTCAGGGGCTGTTAGCTAATTAACTACTGTTTAGTTAAATTTATTAACTAATTAGATTAGTTTAAACAGGATTAATTAACTTAGTTAATTTAGTTAATTAATTAATTAAATTTATTTTTATTTTCTTTCTTTATTTATTTATTAATTATTATTTTTCCTTAATCATCTTTTTTTTCGTTTTGTGGGCTGGGCCCCATATGTCATAGGGCCACGGGGGTTCGGGCCCAAGGGCAGGGGCTCAGGGTGCGAGGCCCCACCTGGCAGTGGCCCAGGGGCCACAGCGGGTTTGGTCCAACGGGTGCGGGCGCACCCGAGCGAGCGCTCGCCCGCGGGGCGGGACGAGGACGCCAGGGCACCGATGGCGGGGCTCGCCGGCGCGGCCAGGGGCCGCGGTGGGTGGAGGCGAGGGGTGGCGCCGGTGCGGTCAGAGTGGCGCGGAGGGGCAGGCGCGGTGGCGCGGCCACGGGACAGAGGGAGAGACGAGGGAGGGCGAGGCCATGGCCGAGGTGG